>NC_081574.1:40098854-40123967 GCF_022355385.1 Mustela nigripes | reverse complement strand
ATCTCCTGGGGTAGGTAAAGCTTTGCCTTTTGCTTCGGCGCTCAGGCAGACTCGGGGCTTAGGACAGTGCCTTCACCACAGGAGAGAGGAGGTGACAGGATCCCTGCAAACGGCCCGTTCACTGGGTGGGGAACTGTGGGGGACAGTCTCCACTCCTTCCCCGGCTCACCCCCTGCCACCCACATTAATGCCACCTCTTGTTGGAAGACGGCATATGACTGCCCGTTTCTCTATGGTGTGGTTTCTGCATGTTCCGGGTATGGCACCTGGTGGCAAGCCCAAGTCTGCCCTTGGGACAGGTGGCCAAGGAGATGCTGTCCCCTTGGGACCAGAGGCACAGGACAGGCCTGCCTTCTGCCCAGATTCCTTCCTCAGAGTGGAGCACACGCCCCTGCCCTAGTCGTCCCCTCATGTATCTTTAGCAGCCAGGTTTCCATCTCTCCGCACAGGGAGCGGGTGACACTTGTCTTGCCACCGGCCTGCACTTCGTGCCACGGCAGGCTATCCTGCTTCCCGAGCGTTTCCCGACCCCAAGGCCAACGGCTCCTTCTCTTCTCCAGGGGACACGTGCTGCGCCGTCCCCATAATTGCTCCTGGGAAGCGTTGTGACAGACCTGTGCAACCACGCTTCTCTCTCAGGCAGAGGCGATGCTAGGTTAAAGAGTATTTCGCTCCATGCGGGTATCTTCCACCGTGCTGCAGAGACTAGCTCAGGCAAACAGCAGCTGCATCCCCAAAACCAACTCTGATTTCCCAAAGAATGCTGTGCTTTCCCAGGGCAGATGGCCAGGCAAAGAGGCTTTCGCTGTATGTGGGTTTCCCCCACCGCGAGACTGGGCTCAGGCAAGCAGCAGCAGCCCGCAGAACATTTCTCAGGGAATGCGGTGCTTTCGCAGAGGCTTTGGCTTGGAGCGAACAGCACTTCGCCGCTGTTTCCTCAGAAAGGCTTCAGTCGTGTCACGGAAGAAGAGCTGCGGGAGAGCTGGTGCCTCTTGGGCCTTGCTTTCCCGGGCCCCAGGTTCGTGTCTTGTGTTCACCCTGCCATGCCAAACTAAGCAGACACAGCCACAACCCTGCAGTCACGTGCAGAGCCTAGGATGGCACCCTATGCACACTACCATCTCCCGGTGTCGGCCTCGCTTGGCCTTTTACTCTGGCGCTCAGGTGGACCCGCGGACTACGTCATTGCCTTCCTCACAGGAGAGGAGAGGTGACAGGATCCCTGAACACTGCCCGTTACTGGAATGGGGAGCTTTCGGGGATTGTTGCCACTCCTTTCCGGCACACCCCTTACCACCGACAACGCTGTCACATCACGGAGGAAGATGGCATCTGACTGCCCGTTTCTCGAGGGATCTGTTTCTGCGAGTTCAGCGTATGGTGCCTGGTAGCAAGCCCAAGTCTGCACTACGGACAGTTGTCCAAGGAGATGCTGTGCCCTTGGGACCAGAGGCACAGGACAGGCCTGCCTTCTGCCCAGACTCCTTCCTAAGAGTGGAGCATGTGCCCTGCCCTACTCATCCCCTCCTGTCTCCTTAGCAGCCAGGCTTCTGTCTCTCTGCACTGGGAGCGGGTGAGACTTGTATTTCCACCGGCCATTGTGCCTGCCAGGGCCGGCTCTCCTGCTTCGCAACCGTTTCCAGACCAGGGGGTCAACGGCTCCTGCTCTTTTCCCCAGGCAGCGTGCTGCACCTTCCACAGACATCCTCCTGGGGAGCGCAGTGAAAAACGTGTCTCTTTCCACAGCGCAACCGCGTTTCTCTCTCAGGAAGAGGGGATGCCGAGGCATAGAGCATTTCGCTCAATGCGGGTTTATTACACCGTGCTGAGGAGACCAGCTCAGGCAAACAGGAGCATCCCTAAGACCAGACACTGCTTTCACAAAGAATGCAGTGCTTTCACAGAGGGGATGGCAGGGCAAAGAGGCTTTCGCTCTATGCGGGTATCTCCCATCGTGCTGCGAATACTAGGCTAAGGCAAACAGCAACAGCAGCCCACAGAACCCACTCTGATTTCCCAGCGACTGCTACGCTTTCGCAGAGGTTTTCAGCTTGGCACGAACTGAACTTCGCTGCTGCTTCCTCAGAAAGGCTTTGGGTGTTTGCTGTGTCACTGCAGGGAAAAGAGCCGCGAAAGAGCTGGTGCCTCTTGGGACTTGCTTTCCTGGGCTCCAAGTTCAAGCCTGGGGTTCACCTTGCTATGCCGAACAAAGCAGACACAGTCACAATCCTGCAGCAGCGTGCGTGTCCTAGCATGGCACTCTACGCCTATTACCATCTCCTGGGGTAGGTAAGGCTTTACCTTTTGCTCTGGCGCTCTGGCAGACTCCGGGTCTAGGCCAGTGCCTTCACCACAGGAGAGAGGAGGCGACAGGATCACTGCACACAGCCCGTGCACTCAGATGGGGAACTGTGGGGGACTGTCTCTACTCTTTCCCATTCATAACCCCTGCCACAAACATCGCTGCCACATCTTGGAGGAAGACGGCATCTGACTGCCCGTTTCTCCATGGGTTGTTTCTGCGAGTTCTGGGTATGGCATCTGGTGTCAAGCCAAGTCTGCCCTTGGGACAGGTGGCCAAGGAGATGCTGTCCCCTTGGGACCAGAGGCACAGGACAGGCCTGCCTTCTGCCCAGACTCCTTCCTCAGAGTGGAGCATGGGCCTCTGCCCTAGGCGTCCCCTCACGTCTCCTAATCAGCCAGGTTTCCATCTCTCCGCACAGGGAGCGGTTGACACTTGTCTTGCCACCGGCCTGCTGTTCGTGCCACGGCAGGCTATCCTGCTTCCCGAGCGTTTCCCGACCCCAAGGCCAACGGCTCCTTCTCTTCTCCAGGGACAGCGTGCTGCGCCTTCCCCACACTTGGCTTCTCTCTCAGGCAGAGGGGATGGTAGGGCAAAGAGTATTTCGCTCCATGCGGGTGTCTTCCACCGAGCTGCGGAGACTAGCTCAGGCAAGCAGCAGCACCATCCCCAAACCCAACTCTGATTTCGCAAGGAATGCTGAGCTTTCCCAGGGAAGATGCCCAGGCAAAGATGCTTTTGCTGTATGCGGGTTTCTCCCACCGCGAGACCGGGCTCAGGCAAGCAGCAGGAGCCCGCAGAACATTTCTCAGCGAATGCTGTGCTTTTGAAGAGGCTTTGTCTTGGAGCGAACAGCACTTCGCTGCTTCTTCCTCTTCAAGGCTTCAGGCACGACAGGGAAGAAGAGATGCGGGAGAGCTGGTGCCTCTTGGGCCTTGCTTTCCCTGGCTCTATGTTCTCGTCCTGGGTTCACCCTGCCAGGCCGAACTAAGCAGACACAGCCCCAACACTGCAGTAGCGTGCGTAGCCTAGGATGGCACTCTATGCATACTACCATCTCCCAGTGTAGGCATCTCTTGGCCTTTTACTCTGGCGCTCAGGTTGATTCTCGGACTAGGCCAGTGCTTTCCCCACAGGAAAGGAGAGGTGCCAGGATCCCTGCACACCGCCCGTGCACTGAATAGGGAGCTTTCGGGGACTGTCCCCACTCCTTCCCCTTAAACCCCGTGCCTCCTCCAAGCTTCCACATCCTGGAGGAAGACGGCACCTGTCTCCCCGTTATTTCAGGGAGCTGTTTCTGCGAGTTCAGCGTAGGCGCCTGGTGGCTAGCGAATGTTGCCCCAGGGACAGGTGGCTAAGGAGCTGCTGTCTCCTTGGGCCCAGAGGCTCAGGACAGGCATTCTTTCTGCCCCGACTCCTTCCTAAGAGTGGAGCACGCGCCCTGCCCTACTCATCCCCTACTGTCTCCATAGCAGCCAGGCTTCTGTCTCTCTGCACTGGGAGCGGGTGACACTTGTATTGCCACCGGCCGTTCTGCCTGCCAGGGCCGGCTCTCCTGCTTCGCAACCGTTTCCAGACCGAAGGCCAACGGCTCCTGCTCTTCTCCCCAGTCAGCGTGCTGCACCTTCTACAGACATGCTCCTGGGGAGCGCAGTGAAAGACGTTTCCCTTTCTTTAAGGCTCTTTCCACAGGCGCAACCGTGCTTCTCTCTCAGGTAGAGGGGATGCCCAGGAATAGAGGATTTCGCTCAATGCGGGTTTATTACACCGTGCTGAGGAGACCAGCTCAGGCAAACAGGAGCATCCCTCAGACCTGACTCTGATTTCCCAAAGAATGTTGTGCTTTCCCAGAGGGTTTTCCAGGGCAAAGAGGCTTTTGCTCTATGCGGGTTTCTCCCATCGTGCTGCGAATACTAGGCTAAGGCAAGTAGCAACAGCCGCCCACAGAAACGACTCTGATTTCCCAGCGACTGCTATGCTTTCGCAGAGGTTTTCAGCTTGGCACGAACCGAACTTCGCTGCTGCTTCCTCAGAAAGGCTTTTGGTGTTCGCTCTGTCGTGGCAGGATAGAAGGGCCGCGGGAGAGCTGGTGCCTCTTGGGACTTGCTTCCCGTGCTCCAAGTCCATGCCTAACTAAGCAGACACAGTCACAACCCTGCAGCAGTTTGTGTGTCCTAGCATGGCACTCTACGCCTATTACCATCTCCTGTGGGAGGTTAGGCTTTGCCTTTTGCTCTGGCGCTCAGTCGGATTCTCGGACTAGGCCAGTGCTTTCCCCACAGGAAAGGAGAGGTGACAGGATCCCTGCACACCGCCAGTACACTGAATAGGAACTTTGCGGGACTGTCCCCACTCCTTCCCCTTAAACCCCGTGCCTCCCCCCAGCTTCCACATCGTGGAGAAGACGGCTTTCCCGGGCTCCAAGTTTATGCCCAGGATTCACCTTGCTATGCCGAACTAAGCAGACGCAGTTGCAACCCTGCAGCATCGTGCGTGGCCTAGCGGGCACTCTATGGCTATTACCATCTCCTGGGGAAGGTTAGGCTTTGCCTTTTGCTCTGGCGCTCAGGCAGACTCGGGTTCTACAAGAGTGCCTTCACCACAGGAGAGAGGATGCGACAGGATCCCTGCACACGGCACGTGCACTGATTAGGGAGCATTGGGGGCCTGTCCGCACTCCCTCCCCTTAAACCCCGTGCCTCCTCCAAGCTTACACATCCTGGAGGACGACAGCATATGACTCCCCATTATTTCAGGGAGCTGTTCCTTCGAGTTCAGCATAGGCGCCTGGTGGCTAGCGCATGTCTGCCCCAGGGCCAAGGTGTTGCTGTCTCCTTGGGCCCAAAGGCTCAGGACAGGCATGCTTTCTGCCCAGACTCCTTCCTAAGAGTGGAGCACGCGCCCTGCCCTCTTCATCCCCTCCCGTCTCCATAGCAGCCAGGCTTCTGTCTCTCTGCACTGGGAGCGGGTGACACTTGTATTCCCACCGGCCATTGTGCCTGCCATAGCCGGCTCTCCTGCTTCGCAACCGTTTCCAGACCAGAAGGGCAAGCGTGCTGCACCTTCCACAGACATGCTCCCGGAGACCGCAGTTGAAAACTTGTCCTTTTCCTTAAGGCTCTTTCCACAGGTGCAACCGTGCTTCTCTCTCAGGCAGAGGGGATGCCTAGGCATAGAGGATTTCCCTCAATGCGGGTTTATTACACCGTGCTGAGGAGACCAGCTCAGGCAAACAGGAGCATCCCTCATACCGGACTCTGATTTCACAAAGAATGCTGTGCTTTCACATAGGGGATGCCAGGGCAAAGAGGCTTTCGCTCTATGCGGGTTTCTCCCATCGTGCTGCGAATACTAGGCTAAGCAAGCAGCAACAGCAGCCCACAGAACCGACTCTGATTTCCCAGCGACTGCTATGCTTTCACAGAGTTTTTCGGCTTGGCATGAGCCGCACTTCGCTGCTGCTTACTCATCAAGGCTTTGGGTGTTCGCTCTGTCGCATTGGGGAAGAAGAGCCTCGGGAGAGCCGGTGTCTCTTGTCCCTTGCTTTCCCTGGCTCCATGTTGGCGCCCTGTGTTCACCCTGCCAGGCCGAACTAAGCAGACACAGTCATAACCCTGCAGCAGCGTGTGTGGCCTAAGATGGCACTCTCTGCACCCTACCATCTCCTGGTGTAGGCAACGCTTAGCCTTTGGAACTGGACCTTATGCGGACTCGCGGACAAGGCCAGTCCCTTCCCCACAGGAGAGGAGAGGCGACAGGATCCCTGAACACCGCCTTTTCACTGGTCTGGGGAGCTTTGGGGGATTGTCCCCACTCCTTCCCCTGCAAACCCCCTGCCACCGAAAACGCTGTCACATGTTGGAGGAAGATGGCATGTGACTGCCCGTTTCTCGAGGGAGCTGTTTCTGCGAGTTCCTGGTATGGCACCTGGTAGCTAGCACAAGTCTGCCCTAAGGACAGGTGGTCAAGGAGATGTTGTCCCCTTGGGACCAGAGGTACAGGACAGGCCTGCCTTCTGCCCAGACTCCTTCCTCAGAGTGGAGCACGCATCCCTGCCCTAGTCATACCCTCATGTCTCCTTAGGAACCAGGCTTTGTCTCTCCACACAGAGGGCGGGTGACACTTGTCTTGCCACCCGCCTGCTGTTCCTGCCATGGCAGGCTACCCTGCTTCCTGTCCTTTTCCCAACCACAAGTTCAGCAGGTCCTTCTCTTATCTGGGGGCGGCATGCTGCGCCTTCTCCAGACTTGCTCCTGGGGAGTGCAGTGACAGACGTGTGCATCTATGCTTCTCTCTCAGTTCTCAAATACACAACATAACCCTACACCGAAAGGAGTTGGAGAAAGAACAACAAAGAAAGCCTAAACCCAGCAGGAGAAGAGGAATAATAAAGATCAGATCAGAAATCAATGAAATAGAAACAAAGAAACAAACAAACAAAAACCACAAAAAACCAACAACAACAAAAAAAAAAACAATAGAACAAATCAACGAAATTAGGAGCTGGTTCTTTGAAAGAATTAATAAGATTGATAAACCCTTTTCCAGACTTATCAAAAAGAAAAGAGAAAGAACCCAAATAAATAAAATCATGAATGATAGAGGAGAGATCACAACCAACACCAAAGAAATACAAACAATTATAAGAACATACTATGAGCAACTCTACGCCAACAAATTCAACAATCTGGAAGAAATGGATACATTCCTAGAGACATATAAACTACCACAACTGAACCAGGAAGAAATAGAAAACCTGAACAGACCTATAACCAGTACGGAGATTGAAACAGACATCAAAAATCTCCAAACAAGTTCTTTATAGATTCTGGACACTAGTCCTTTATCTGATATGTCGTTTGCAAATATCTTCTCCCATTCTGTCAGTTGTCTTTTGATTTTGTTAACTGTTTCCTTTGCTGTGCAAAAGCTTGATCTTGATGAAATCCCAGTAGTTCATTTTTTCCCTTGCTTCCCTTGCCTTTTGCGTTGTTCCTAGGAAGATGTTGCTGCGGCAGAGGTCGAAGAGGTTGAAGATACAAATGTAGTGATCCAAAGGGACACATGCACCCGAATGTTTATAGCAGCAATGTCCACAATAGCCAAACTATGGAAAGAACCTAGATGTCCATCAACAGATGAATGGATCAAGAAGATGTGGTATATGTACACAATGGAATACTATGCAGCAATCAAAAGAAATGAAATCTTGCCATTTGCAACAACATGGATGGAACTAGAGCGTATCATGCTTAGCGAAATAAGTCAAGCAGAGAAAGACAACTATCATATGATCTCCCTGATATGAGGAAGTGGTGATGCAACATGGAGGCTTAAGTGGGTAGGAGAAGAATAAATGAAACAAGATGGGATTGGGAGGGAGACAAACCATAAGTGACTCTTAATCTCACAAAACAAACTGAGGGTTGCCGGGGGGAGGGGGTTTGGGAGAAGGGGGTGGGATTATGGACATTGGGGAGGGTAGGTGATTTGGTGAGTGCTGTGAAGTGTGTAAACCTGGTGATTCACAGACCTGTACCCCTGGGGATAAAAATATATGTTTATAAAAAATAAAAAATTAAAAAAAAAAAATCTCCAAACAAACAAAAGCCCCGGGCCAGATGGCTTCCCAGGGGAATTCTACCAAACATTTAAAGAAGAATTAATTCCTCTTCTCATGATACTGTTCCAAAAAATTGAAATGGAAGGAAAACTTCCAAACTCTTTTTTTTCTGAGGCCAGCATCACCTTGATCCCAAAACCAGACAAGGATCCCATCAAAAAAGAGAACTACAGACCAATATCCTTGATGAACACAGATGCGAAAATTCTCACCAAAATAATAGCCAATAGGGTTCAACAGTACATTAAAAGGATTATTCACCACGACCAACTGGGATTTATTCCAGGGCAACAAGTTTGGTTCAACATCTGCAAATCAATCAATGTGATACAACACATCAATAAAACATATGATACTCTCCATAGATGCTGAAAAAGCATTTGGCAAAGTGCAGTATCCCTTCCTGATTAAAACTCTTCAAAGTGTAGGGATAGAGGGCACATATTATCAATATTATCAAAGCCATCTATGAAAAACCCACTGCAAATATCATTCTCAATGGAGAAAAACTGAATACTTTTAGGCTGAGGTCAGGAACATGGCAGGGATGTCCGTTATCACCACTGCTATTCAACATCGTACTAGAAGTCCTAGCCTCAGCAATCAGACAACAAAAAGAAATTAAAGGCATCCAAATTTTGCCAAATTGGCAGAAGAGAAGTCAAACTATCCCTGTTTGCAGATGATATGATACTGTATGTGGAAAACTTAAAGGACTCCACTCCAAATCTGCTATAACTTGTATAGAAATTCTGTAAAGTGTCAGGATATAAATCAATGAACAGAAATTGGTTGCATTTTTTTATACCAACAAGACTGAAGAAATAGAAATTAAGGAGTGAATCCCATTTACAATTGCACTCAAAACCCTAAGATACCTAGGAATAAACCTAACCAAAGAGACAAAGATTCTTTGTCATGAAAGAAATTGAAGAAGACACAAAGAAATGGAAAAATGTTCCATGCTCCTGTATTGGAAGAACAAATATTGTGAAAATGTCTATGCTACCTAAAGCAATCTACACATTTAATGCAATCCCTATCAAAATCCCATCCATTTTTTTCAAAGAAATGGGACAAATCATCCTAAAATATATATGGAACCAGAAAAGACCTCGAATAGCCAGAGGAATATTGAAAAAGAAAGCCAAAGTTGTTGGCATCACAATTCCAGACTTCAAGCTCTATTACAAAGTTGTCATCATCAAGATAGTAGGGAACTGTCCCTAAAACAGACATAGATCAATGGAACAGAATAGAGAGCCCTGAAATACACCCTCAACTCTATGGTCAACTAATCTTCAACAAAGCAGGAAGGAATGTCCTATGGAAAAAAGACAGCCTCTTCAACAAATGGTGTTGGGAAAATTGAACATCCACATGCAGAAAAATGAAATTGGACCATTTCCTTACACCATACATGAAAATAGACTGGAAATAGATGAAGAAGCATAATGTGAGGAAGGAATCCATCAAAATCCTTGAGGAGAGAACAGGTAGCAACCTCTTTGACCTCAGCAGCAGCAACTTCTTCCTAGGAACATCGCCAAAGGCAAGGGAAGCAAGGGCAAGAATGAACTATTGGGATTTCATCAGATCAAAAAGCTTTTGCACAGCAAAGGAAACAGTTAACAAAGCCAAAAGATGACTGTCAGAAGTTATCTGGGAGAAGATATTTGCAAATGACATACCAGATAAAGGGCCACTACCTATCCAAAATCTATAAAGAGCTTATCAAACTCAACACCCTAAGAACAAATAATCGAATGAAAAAATGGGCAGAGGACATGAACAGACATTTCTGCAAAGAATACATGCAAATGGCCAACAGACACATGAAAAAATGCTCCACATCACTCGGCATCAGGGAAATACAAATCAAAACCAGAATGAGATACCACCTCACACCTTTCAGAATGGCTAAAATGAACAAGTCAGTCAATGACAGATGCTCGCGAGGATGTGGAGAAAGGGCAACCCTCCTACACTGTACGTGGGAATGCAAGCTGGTGCAACCACTCTGGAAAACAGCGTGGAGGTGCCTCAAAAAACTGAAAATAGAACTACCCTATGACCCAGTGATTGTCCTACTGGATATATCCCTAAAGATACAAACGTGGCATTCTGAAGGGGCACATGCACCCAAATGTTTATAGCAGCAATGTCCACAATAGTTAAACTATGGAAATAACCTAAATGTCCTTCAACAGATCAATCAATAAATAAGATGTGGTATATATGTACAATGGGATACTGTGCAGCCATCAAAAGAAATGAAATCCTGCTATTTGTGAGGACATGGATGGAACTAGAGGGTATTATGCTTGTCGAAATAAATCAATCTGAGAAAGTCAACTATCATATGATCTCCCTGATATGATGAAGTTGAGATGCAACATAGGCAGTTTCGGGCGTACCAAAAGAAAAATAAAAGAAGATGGGATTGGGAGGGAGACAAACCATAAAAGACTGAATCTCACAAAACAGACTGAGGGTTGCTGGGGGGAGGTGTGTTGGGAGAGGATGGTGGGGGTATGGACATTGGGGAGGGCAGGTACTATGGTGAGTGATGGTGAGTGCTGTGAAATGTGTAAACCTGGTGATTCAGGTACCTGAATCACTGTACCCCTAGGGATAAAAACACATTATATGTTTATAAAAAATTTTTAAATATAATTTAAAAAATCCATTAAAGAAAAAACACATATTGCAAGCCCAGAGCTAATCTCATATTCAATCAAAAAAGTTTGAAAGTTTTCCCCTTAAAGATCAGAAAAAAAGACAAGTGTGTCCACTTTCACTACTCTCATTTGACATAGTACTGGATGTCCTAGCCAGAGAAACAAGGAACACAAAGAAATAAAAGACTCCAAAAAAAAAAAAAAAAAAAAAGGAAGAAATCCTATAGTGTTTGTCCTTCCTGTCTTTCCTATTTCAGTTTAGTTTATGCCCTCTGGGTCCATCAATGATCCAAAGGACATAAATCTCATCCTATTCTAAGGCTCAGTAATGTTCCATTTCCTCTAGGTTGCTTACCTTATTTGCATATAGTTGTTGGTCATAATTTCTGATGGTTGATCTTATTTCCTTGGTGTTAGTCATGATCTCTTCCTTTTCATTCATAATTTTATTAATTTGGGAACACTCTCTCTTCTTTTGGAATAGTTTGGCCAGTGATTTCTCAATCTTCTTGGGTCTTTTAAAGAATCAGCTGCTAGTTTCATTATGTGTTCTGTATCTCTAGTTCCTAACTCATTGATCTCTGCTTTAATCTTGATTCTCTCCCTGTCTTTGTCTGGAAACAAGGGCATGCTGCTATGCCCCTGAGAAAGGTAGTCCAGGAATCCCAGAGTGGAGGGGCACCTGGAGCATACTGTCTCACCCACAGATGCCTCCATGGCACACTAGATAGGCTCAGGCCAATGCTCATCTAGGCTATCAAGTATTTCTTCACACCTACAGGTGGTATTTCTTCACACCTATAGGTAGACTGTTAAAGGGATCAGGGCTACTGATACCAACTCCCTGCCTTGGAAACACACTGAGGTCCTTTGGGGAAACCCTGGGAATCCACAGAGAATCTGTGTTGTGGCGTCCTCGTCCCTCCCTCACCGGGGACTATCATCCACCCAGCATAAGCACAGACCCTCCCATCCACTCTACCCTCAGGGCCAATGGGACAGCAGGATCTCTTCCAGATGAAGAGAATAGGTGCCAAAACACAACGTCATGGGTCTTGTCATTCATCCAGAATCTCTTTGTAAGAACAGATGGGGAAATTCCCCAGCATCTGAGGAAAAAATGCACCATTTGGACTCTCGAGTATTTTGATTTTGTCATTTTCCAGTGACTTCTACCTTGTGTTTCCCCTTGCAGTACTACTGAAAATATCAAAATAATAGTTCCTCCAAGAATACGAGTCAGCCATCAGATCTATTCAGAAATCAGATCCTAAGTACCATGTAGATGGGATGTCCTCCAATCTTCTTAGTGGGATGCAGTCTGAAGTCTCAACTAGCTTGGATGACCCAGGAACTAGGAAACTGCCAACTTCCAGGGGAAGAAGGAACCCAAAGCAGTGATGGTAGGAAAACACACTTGGATCATTGGTGTTTTCCTGTTATAATGATGGCAGAAAAGAGATGGAGGAGAATTCTCAATGAAGATTCGTAACAAAGGAATCTTTGCTAAGAGAGCCACTCTGAAACTAGAGTTTGAATTACAATCAGGAAGGAAATAATAGGACTATCTCCTGTTTCAAGTATCTGAGCACCGTGAACTTTTGACTTCTGGCACAAGGACCTGCTCATTGGGAATCCACCACAACCTGGTACACATCCTTCTACTCTGGACTGCGAGAGACAAAGTAATGCCTGTAAACCGCCAGCACTCATCATCATTCTTTCAAAACAAGTGCCTGTGCTTTTCCCTCGTGAATCTGTACTCCCTGCTCAAAATCAGTAGCACACCTGATTTCTCTCCACGCTGTGTCTCCCAGATGATGGTCCGTAAATCCCCCAACAGAAGTGTCCTCTTTTGCTTCTTTCTTTCCCAGCACCTGCTTCTTGACTGACACAGTGATATACCAATGCAAAGGGCCATGTGAGGCTATTTGTACATTGTCAGGTCATGGCAAACGTCAGAGAAAACATTAAAATGCTGAAGTCCACCTCACCTTAAATTCAGATTCCTGAAATTGATGTGTTCCCAGTTTGGTCTGGGAACCAAATTTTCTTTCCAAAGAATCAGCCCTGGGTGTCGGAATTGAAATGTCTATTTTGACAGAACGTCAGAAATCCATGCAATTTCCTCCATCGTAGTCTATAAGCTACTCTAAATATCTATACCTTTTTTTTCACACCACCACCACCAAGAAAATCCTCGACAATTCGTAAACTCCAATTAACTGTTATCTGACATTTGCCGAAGTGACAGAGGTTACTTGATATTGTTCAAAACTTAATTCCTTAAAAGTACATATACTCATAAGATCCTTAAGAAAGTTTTCCAAAACTGTGCAGAAAAATGATCGATTTAGATATCAATTAGATAAAATGGTATAATTGTGTTACCTGAAGCAGCATGACAATTGTATTGTCATGTATAAATATGTGCTGTTACTCGGGGTTTTGTTTTCCTCTCATAGTAATATGTTGCATAAATCATAAAATATTTTTTACTTGTGTTTCATTTTTATTAATGTGTTTAATTATCATGTAAGAATTGTACTCACTTCTTTGCCAGAGACATAGAGCTCACAAGTAGGCAGAGCAGCAGTCTGAGGCAGCGGGAGAAGTAGGCTCTCCTCCCCTGAGCAGGGAGCTTGACTTGGGCTCGATCCCAGGGCCTGGACCTGAAACGAAAGCAACTGCTTAAGCAACTGAGAAACCCAAGTACCCCAGGTGGAAACTATTTTAAAGAGATCATGTTATATTTGCTCCCTGCAAATGCCTATTTCCCCTGGGATTTTTCCAAGGAGTTCTGAATTGTCACTTTCCAAGAGACCACACAGCAGTGGCCAGTCCTGTAGGGACTTACAATGGTTGTGGCCCCCAGCATGCCAAGCTCCAGGGAGTACAAGGATAAGGGATGAAGCCAGCAGAGAGGTTTTGTGAACTCCAGAGTGCAGAGACTGACCTCAGCAGCTAAGACGAGCCTGCCCAGATGTCACCTGCCTCATCCTCTGTGTCCATGTAAGGACACCACGCATGCATGCCATGTATGCAGGCCCTGGAGGCACCATCCAGTGGTCGAGATGACCCACTGTCCACAAAGGGTGACCCTCCCTGCAGACAGGAAATTGAGGATGGGTGGGAGGCAAGACAGAGGTCAGTGCACTAAGGGCCTTTGAAATCAGACACTTATGGGAATCCAGTGTTTTCAAAGAGTATCTCTGTCTCCGGCAGAAAGGGCACCTTGCGATCCAAATTAATGCAATTCACTGGAAAATGACAGACATATGTTTGTATCCTTAGCTCATGGCTCAGGCAGTCTGCCCCACAGACAATATTAGTAACTTACCCTTGGCTCCAAGGGTCTCCTGGAACGAAAACAAGCCCTTCCTGGGGAGGAAAGCCCCACAGGAAGTACTTTTTTATTACATATTTTACTTATTTGACACAGCAGGCATGACTTGGGTGAGGGGCAGAGGGAGAAACTCTCCCCACTGAGCAGGGAGCCTGATGCTTGGTTTGATGCTTGGACTCCAAGAACAGTACCTGAGCTGATGGCCAATACTTAACCCACTGAGCCACCCAAGAACTCCTAGAGAGACTTTGTGAAACAATGTCTTATAAATAGGAGTTTTACAGAGTAGCAGATGTAAAATGAACATTTAATTCTCCTATGTGCCCTCAGGAATATCTATTTTTTTAATTAAAAAAAAGTTACTTAAATACAGTGCAGCTTTGCTTTCTGCAGTAGAATTCAGGGACTCATCAATTATATCCACCACTCAGAGCTGACCACAAGAAGTGCTTTCTTCAATGCCCATCATCCATCGACCCCTCCCCAAAACACTTCCCTCCATGACCCCATCAGTGTGCAGGGATGCCTTCACTTTGAGAGTTCTGACATGAACCATCGCCATGGTGACCTGATGACATGCACCCATCCTTCCATTTCAACTGCCACTCTGTTAGCTGAGCCCCTTGCCGTTTGGTGAACAAGTGGAAAGGTACCCATGATGGGAAATCTTAACTTTTGTTCTACGGGTATGTGCCTATCAATTTTCTGTATTCTCTTCTCTCAGATTGGCTGTCTCACTTTTACAGAGACTGGGTTCTTCTCTTCAGGTTTTCCTTTCCACCCTCTGATTTCTCCTCCTGGTTTGATGCCTGTATTTGCTAGTTTTTCTGTGTTATTTCATTGTGACTTCTTGGTGAAGCTGTCTTCCTTAAATAACTTCTATGTTCAGAAAACTGTACTATTTCTGAATGCCAATTTCAGACACAGTCTTACAGTGAACACACACAGGTCACACGCCACTCTGTTGTCCCTGGATCAAGAGAATCTTGGTGTGAACCAGGCAACACATTTGAGGGAGAGGAATTGCCAGTCGCTTCTTCTCAGTGGAGATGACAAAATCAGAGAGGAACAGTCAGCAGTCAAAATGAAGCCGTTTTTTCAACATTTTGAGGAACCTCCATGCTGTTTTCCTCACAAAACAAACTGAGGGTTGCCGGGGGGAGGGGGTTTGGGAGAAGGGGGTGGGATTATGGACATTGGGGAGGGTATGTGCTTTGGTGAGTGCTGTGAAGTGTGTAAACCTGGTGATTCACAGACCTGTACCCCTGGGGATAAAAATATATGTTTATAAAAAATAAAAAATTAAAAAAAAAAATGAAGCCGTTTTTAGAAGGAGAGACACTGTAAGATATCGGGGTGTTTTCATGGGTTGATGTGGAGGCTTTCCCGAGCCATCTGCATGATGATTGGGAGTGGATGAAAATGGACTGTGACACCAGGTGGGTGGAAAGAACACTTGGCAGCTGAACAGCGGACTGTCTGTTGGTCTCAAAGATACTGCTGGGCTGGGTTCTCAAGGTCCAGCCTATGCAGGGAGACAGGAGACTTGTAGGTTTAGTAGACAGTCTCCTAAACCTACAGTCTCCAGAGGAGATCAAGAGACCTGCAAGTAGACACAGGATGTTGGGGAGGAATGAGAGAGTAGGGAGGAAATCACTCCAGCCAGGGTAGCCTCACTTCCATCCAGGCTCCTCAGAACAGTCCTCACATCAAGAGTAGTCCATTCAGCATCATACATCTCCTTCCTTAAACCAACCATTCCCAGCCCAGATGGCCACCTCCATGTTAACTCTTACCATGAACTGCTCCTCAGGATTGGCCAGCTGGAGGCAAGTAAATTCTCGGCAGTGTCATAGTGTGATAGTTGGGAGAGGAATGATCTCGAGTTTGAATCAGCTTGGGAAACAAGCATAATACCAGTAGCAGTGGGGATCCACTGGCCTTCAGGAAGGCCATGGGTGACAGTGTTGACCTTGCAAACAGGTGGGGGAACATGGCCAATTCTACACATTCCTGGTTCTTCACTAGGGCTCCATTTGTAAGAAACTGTTTCTTTTTTTTTTTTTTTTTCATGGTTAGACTACACCTTTATTGGGATAACTGTTGAAATATATTATGTCTCCTCATACCGTAATTCAAATAGAAAGCAGTATTGTCACAAAATCTGTAAAGTTTTTATTTTTTTATGATGATTATTTAAATGCATTTTTTTGAAAATTTAAATAACAGATTTCTAAAACTTTTTTCCTCATTTTTTTATTATAATTTTTTATTTTTTATAAACATATATTTTTATCCCCAGGGGTACAGGTCTGTGAATCACCAGGCTTACACACTTCACAGCACTTACCAAAGCACATACCCTCCCCAATGTCCATAATCCCACCCCCTTCTCCCAAACCCCCTCCCCCCAGCAACCCTCAGTTTGTTTTGTGAGATCAAGAGTCACTTATGTTCTGTCTCCCTCCCAATCCCATCTTGTTTCATTTATTCTTCTCCTACCCACTTAAGCCCCCATGTTGCATCACCACTTCCTCATATCAGGGAGATCATATGATAGTTGTCTTTCTCCACTTGACTTATTTCGCTAAGCATGATATGCTCAAGTTCCATCCATGTTGTCGCAAATGGCAAGATTTCATTTCTTTTGATGGCTGCATAGTTTATTTTTTACATCAGGGCCCCAAACACAGAGGTGACTGAGGACTGAATCTGGTCTCATGGCACTCGGTCTCCCCTAAAGAAACACTGGAAAAGGGGAATTTGAGATTGTGAGGGCAGCTCTTGGTTCAGGGGTTAAGGGTATTTTCTCAGGGGCACTGGGTGGTTGTCAGGGGCTTGGCGATCTCCATCCACCGGGAAACAACGGCATTCCTGTCCCAGATCCATCCCTCATCAGGGTGGCAACTCTTGACAGTCCCTTTACCACACTACATTTCAGTGCCTTCCACTGTGAAATGGGGCTTCCAGCCTGTTTCCACTCCCATTGGTGCTGCTGTGGGGAGGACAGGAGAAAGGGACATGGATTCTATGTTGGCTGTAAAGCATCATTCTCATGTGAAGGATAAAGAGGGGGCTTCCATCCTCCCGTGAAGTGGAGCCATCCCAAGTCTCATGTCTGGATTCATCCACAGCCAGCCGTCTAGCTGATTCCCTAGGCAGTATGTTCCTCAACACCTACAGAACAACTGGGAAGCATCCCGTTCATTCCTATGTCCCAGGCCTCCTTGTGGTAAATTACTTGGGACACCCTGATGGCACACTAACATCTAGGCCAGAGGACAGAGAAACTGGGCACAGAGGGCTCTCAGGGATGCTCTTGGGTAGGTGTGCCTGATCAATGGGATGTAAACCCAGGCCATCAGGCATGCTGACTGCGTTCTGCTGAATTTCTGTAATGTCTATGTTAAATACAAGCAGTTGCTCACAGAACCTGTGGTGTGGGAGGGGGTGGAATTCAGAGCACAGCACATGGTGACATCTTCCTAAGTCCCACATGGAGGGAGCAATGCCTGCTGGGCAGCTGGTGAGTAGGGGAGGAGATGGTTGGACTAGAAGTAAAGAATCATGGGCACCTGGGTGGCTCAGTGGGTTAAAGCCTCTGCCTTCGGCTTGGGTCATGATCTCAGGGTCCTGGGATCAAGGCCCACATTGGGCTTTCTGCTCAGCAGAGAGCCTGCTTCCTCCTCTCTCTGCCTGCCTCTCTGCCTACTTGTGGTCTTTGTCTGTCAAATAAATAAATAAAATTCTTTAAAAAAAAAAAAAGAATGTCAAATCACCCTTTGGTCTCTGACAGCAAGATGCCAACACTGCTCTCTATTTCTATGTGTCACTCAGCAATCTCTGTGGAGTATCCCCCTGAGAATGTGGAGGCACCCACAACCATGCCAGCCCCTCCACAACCACCCAAGAGGAATGTCCGGGTCTTCCTCCAGGATCAGGTCTACCCCATCAGGGACACCCAGGAAGGTACCTTGGATTTTGACTCATTAAGTTGATTGGAGACACATTTTTCTACTCAATAACACAGACATAAACAAAGCTTTCAAAACTCTGAGACACAATTTCCTATGATTTCACTGGTAGCAGTTTCCCTCTATGCCGTCCGTCACCATTAAATCCAGAAGTCAAGATGGAATTCTGATTCAAACTGTATCCAAGGGACACTGGAAAAAAGTGCCTACTAGCTGAAGGAATGGATCTTAGGTCTTTTTGGAACACAGGTCTATATAGCTCTCTCCAGGAAACATGGTTCTTAGATGTGTAGGAAGAGACTATGTTTTCCACCAGTAACACTGAACATAACAATGGAACAAAATACGAAGAAGGTTTCATGACCCACCTCCATCCACTTCCGTCCATTAGCCACAACTTACATGAGTGTGCTAGGTACCTTCAAACGAACAAAACGACCTCACATTTGGGGAACTAAAGTACCCAGTAAATTCCATGTGTTTACCATTCTACAAATTGGGCAAATGCATTCTGTGATGTCTTCTCATTCTGAAAACAGAAATCTGTGCACTAATGTCTAAGACAACTGGGTTCCCAATAGCCATAGACAGTCACAGCCCCCACATCCATCACGGGAGGAAAGGACACATTAAATGGCATACATATGCATCATGGAGTGCTATTCAGGCATAAGAAGAAACAAAAGTTTCCAATATTTTAGGAAATAGATGGGCCGTGGAAACCTAAAATACATTGTGAGAGCATGCACACAAGGAAAGAGGTACATTACATAATCCCAGGCTTTGAGGACAATATGGTAGGGACATTCGTAGACCCAGAAAATGGAAAGTACAGTGCAGGGAGGAAAGGGGGAGGGTCGGTTATGTTGTCATGCATACAGAGGTTCCATGAGATAGGATGGAAAAGTTTTCCACGTAGATGGCAGTTCTGTCTACAAAGCATCAGGCATGTGAGCAGTGTCACTGAACATACATGTACTAACAAATACAACCGTCAATATTACTTAGATTCCATCACCAAAAAAAACCCACTACTCCAAGGCAATAGAGAACCGATAGGGTCTCAGCAGAGATGCAGAGAAGATAGCTGAACTGGCCCCATGACCATGTGAAGAAGTGGCAGGCTGGCTTGGCTTCACAGTGGGCAGAAGGGTTCAGGGGGCTGCGCCCTGAAACCCAGTGTGCCTTGAGTGTTTCCCAGATTGACCCTGATGCTCAGGTCAAAACCCACTTATCATCCCCCCATTTGAAAGCCAAGGACCCATTTCTCTTTTCCATCCTTCTCCCCTCCTCTGTGTTTCTATGTACACCAAGGATGTTGGCCCAGCAGCAAGTCAGGCCTTGCTTGGTCACTCTCATATCCATTTACTCTGGCCCCCCATACACATCAAGCAGAGTTAACTCCCGAGTCATTCCTGAGCAGTGAAGCCAATGTCCTGACAGCTCTTCTGTGTTCTCGTAGATCCTGTAGATGGCCAGTCCAATTACCTTCTTAGGGACTGGACAGAGGAAGGTGCCCCAACTCTCTCTGAGGTAAGCTCGCCTCTCTTTCTCAGAGACTGAAATGTTCCTTCCTTGATTTCTTCCATAAATGGATGAGGAAAATCTGGCACTTCAACTCCCAGGGGAAGGGGGCAGCAGTCTCCCCTCATGGAGTAATGCTGGGTCCAAACTCTTATGGACAGTGGACCCAAAAACAGTGATGACACAGAACAGCCACAGTTACAACTGCGATGGGATCAAGCAACTTCTTAATCAGAAACAGTTTCTACTTGAAAAAGAATGTTCTGTTGATCACTTTGGAGATCTGCCAAGAAAACCTCCAGAATCATTCCAAGTGTCCTCTTTAACTCGGGTTGGGGGACATGGACTCAATCATGGGAGCTCATCCAATTAACTGCCTGAAGTCCTCCCCAAACCAAAGAGCTGGCCTAACAGCGTAAAGGATGCTGAGATCCTCACTGTGTTCTCTTTTTCCCAATCACAGGTAGACTCTGGGAGGAACAACAGCTGTATGTATTTAAGAGCATCAGGCTCTGGGAGGAAATCTAGAATACAAAGAAGCCTGCCCCTGATTCTGGGTTCCAGCAAGGAATGGGGGTTGGGAGATACTGACTGAGACTGTCCAGTGAGGCATGCTCACCACGTTGTACAGGGCCTGGAAGAACTAGTACCTATGGAAGAGTGATTTGTGTGCATGTTGGATGAAGGCCCTGTGTGTGTGGCTGCATGGTTGTGTGTCTGTCTGTATCTATGTGTTATGCTCGTGAACACAAATGTGTGCCTTTCTCAGGAGATCTTTCTCACACTTTCACCACATTCAAAGTGTCACCCTGCCAAAACACCTTCATCACCCTGGCACACTTTACATACTCCTTCCCCTGCTCATGTGTACCTGTACCTGGAGGATGTTTCTGTTTGCTTTTCTGAGATGGCCATGGCTCAGAGATGAATGATTCAAACCCTTGACCTCCTACTTGGAAAGCCAATATTTGAGCTCAGGGTTCAATATGAAAGTTGCTCTGGGCTACACACCTGTGTTAGTCCCTCAGCCAGGGGGTCATGACATACCATAGGTGTTAGTTAGCAAAGGGGCACCAGCATCTGTTCATACATCCAAAAACCTAGATTCTATGAAGGTCCCCGAAAAGACCCATCATGACACAGTGGCTTCCAATGTCATAGAAGCTGGGGCAAGGATAGAAGCCCCTGTTAAAGATTACAGCCTTGTCCCTGGACTCAAGGGCACAGAGAAAAGCCACATCCTAGTGCTCAAGCCCATAATGCTGGAAAGTGTGTGGACCCATGGAGGACAGAATAGGGCAGCATTAGTCATAGCCAGTCTCAATGTGTACCCACGACCAATGGCAGAAAAGCATAACACAGGGAATTTAGTGTACTTGATAAGATTTCTGTAAGCCTCAGGAAGGATGAAATTCTCTAAGCACACATTCACACAGCACCGGCAAATAGGAAATCAAGGTCAAGTTTGGTTGGAAGCTTTGGACCCAACATTCCTGGGGCAAATCTCCTGCAAAGCCGGCCTACAGAGTGTCATCGCACATTCCAAGAATACTTTGTGTAAGGAACTTCCCACTGGTCAGAACACCTGGGATGGTTTGGACAGTCACTGTCTTCATCGGAAACACACACATGGAACAGCTCAAGAATAGTGGAAGGAATACATCAAACTCATCGCTGGTGCCAGCTGTTTATGTAAGCTACGATGTCAGTTTTCTCCAGCATTGTACATGGGATTCTCTGAAGACAAATGATGAGTGAAGCAAACCACTAGGATTCTTTTCTGAGGGTTGAATTCAGCCCGGCAAGGAAAGCTGCTTTTTATGCCGTGCAAAGTCTTAGAGACATGATGCATACAGTCATAGTATATGGGTATCTTGGGCCCAGAACTGATGTCCAAAGTAGCAGTGTGTGACACCTTAGTGGCATGTCAGTCAGGAGAGGTTATGGGACTTGGTTCTCACACAGAAGCCAGGTTAAGTTTCACATGTATTGGACTGACCATTTGACTTTGATCGGGCTCGTTTTAGCTAGAATGACAAAAACCTTCTCATTTTCTTCCTTCTCCTCTCGCATCTCTTCTTTTCTGCACCTAGGAGAAGGTCCATCAGCAGTGCAGTCTGTACCTCCTATGCACACGCACACACACACACACACACACACACACACACACACACACTTGTCTCCTGTCTTCATACATCCAAACTCCCAGCCTACTTCTGGAGCAGCCACACCAGTGTCCTCACAGTGTCACTGTATCCTCCTAGCTCCCCCCGAGGACCTGATGGAAGAGCTACCCATTTTGATGTCAGAGGAATTAACACCAACTCTCCTAGGTAAACCCATTTTTCTTCAAGATTTTATTTATTTGAAAGAGAAAAATACAGAGTCAGAGAGAGACAGATAGACAGTCAGGCAGAGCATGATAGTGCAAGCAGGGGGAGTAGCAGAGGGAGAGGAAGAAGCTGGCTACTTTTCTGAGCAGGGTGCCCAATGTGGGACTCCATCCCAGGACCCTAGGATCAGGTCCTGATCTGAAGGAAGAAGCTTCAATGTCTGTGCTGCTCAGTTCCCTCAGTAAAGCCATTTTGTGCTTCTGAGGGACAAGCAGTGTTTGATTTCTCTTTCCATGACTATCTGAGCATGTACATGCCAGAGGGAAGAGACAATTTTCTTGGTGTTGAGAGCCTGCAGTGAGTTTATATCAGTAAGGGACACTATATTTAGAGGGGCACTGAGAAAACACCACCACCATTCCTTAAGCAATGGATGGTCATGAGCATTTTCCACCAGGTCATTCTGTCTATGGAAAATAGCTTTGAATTGAGGTGCTGAAGAAAATAGATTTGGGAGATTTGACATTCCAAGCTGGAGCCTTTTCTGGAGGACATTTTCTCCTTCTCTGGATCATAAACTCAATGACTACATCCCATATGGCTTGCTTCTGACACCAAGAGCACATTGATGAGTGCACATGTTGTGCATAGGAAGCTTGGATCTTCACCGGGATTCCCTTTCTCCAACTGCAGGAGGCAGCAACTGGAAATGGACCATCTACATATTCTCCCATAAGTCACTTTTGGGGTACAGATCTAGCTGAAGAACAAGGTAGGGCTTTGTCTCCACATTTGGTCTGGAGAGCTTCCTCCATTCTGAGTTCCTGCTCAGAACGGAGGCTGGGGTGGACTGTACAAATGGAGTGTCCTGTAGAAAACCAGGACCCTGTGCTACAGTCCCTGAAAACCAGTAGGTAATTCAGGTGGTATGCCTGGTGTGTCTGAGTGTTGGGGCTTGTTTTTGTGTTGGTCGATGTAATGGGACTGGGCCTGTGGGTGTGGTGAGTGTGTGTGTTTCATCAGAAGACATCTCCCACTTAATGGAGTTCAGAATATGGGTCAAAGTTTCAAAGCCAAACCTCCTTCATCCCCACTACACGCACCCACCTAGGACACCACATTCCTCGCTGACCACAGATACACCTGGAGGATTGCTTAGGATTCCCTTTCCTCAAACAGCGATGGGGAGAAACGAAGGGGCACACATCTGTCCTAGCTGGGGACATTTCTCAGACAGGGTCAAAACATAAAAGAATCAGAACCTACTTTAGTCTACCAAAACATCATCCCCAGATGTACAAAAGTGCTCACATCTTGAATGCACAGAGGGAAGGCTCACTGTCAAATGGCAACTGCGAGGAAAGCCTCATCATTAGCTTGGCACCCGATCAAATTTCCTGATAATCTGCTACATGGCCAGGTTAGCGAGTATCCTTCTCTTGCCTGGCCTCTGCTATCTCATGAAATTTCTGGTTCCTGATAGAGGATGGGTTGAGGGGGGTTCCTGGGAAACTGGGTCCTGCTGACTCAAAGGACACACCCACACACCACAGGAAAGGCAGACTGGGAAGAAAAAGCATCTTGAGAATGGGGACTCTTTTGGAATGCACAGATGTCAGGACATAGAAATCCTGTGTCTTTAGTTTTCCTGACCATGCATGTCTCAGGAGCAAATAGAAACCTCAAGGGTACTTGTGTTCCATTGAATGCAACCCTGCCACACAGTGTTCTTCTGAAGAAATATAATCTCCTAGAAGAGGTGAGAGATAAGGAGGAGCCTCACAGGTTTATCCTGGCAAGGAAACAGTCTTGACAATGACCACGACACAGTCGCTGGTTGGAGGAACTTGCCTGTCAGTACAACCGAGCATGCACATTAGTGTTTATCCTCTTTCGATTGACGAGATCACGCTGATTCAATTCCCTGTAGATAAAGTTCAGAGTCAATGTTTCTCTCTCCATCCCGGCTCCTTGCACTGACCATTCTTGATGCAGCAACAGCTTGCTCAGTCCATACCCATGTGACCCAACGTCTCCATCCATTTCCATGTATGCTGACCCCAAGCTAAACTCCATGAGCTCTTCCTGCTGAGCCCCACCAGTGGACTGAACATTCTGTGTATCTCTCCCTAGCTTCACTGGATGGACAGGCATGTGAACATTCCACAGGAATGACAGAGGAAGACACTCCATTTTTTATAAGAGTGGTACATCAGCCTTTCTTTGTGGGAGACACAAAATTCTTCTGTCTTTTTTAATCAAGGTCACATACAAAAATCTCAGCATGCACAATTTACAAGGTAGGGAGAAGTCTGAGCAAGAGTCTGTTAACAAATGTTACCTAATCCCAACGACATTGCTGGGGGGGGGGGGAGACAACTACAGCAGGATCATCTATCATCTGTAGGGCAGTGACCTTTGGTACGGTTAGCAGCTATTCCTCCTTGCCACCTATGTTGTCCAGTGGGACCAAGAACATGGAAGCTATGGGAAGACTGAGCCCATTTGTGCATGACTCATTTTGCTCTCTTCATAATTTGGGGCTCACAGGCCTCTAGAACACTTCTCCATCTTTCCCAGGAACAAGGGGTCCTCTGTGCATTGCAAAGTGTTGAAAGAGAACCTCAAACCTCAAATCTCCCATCCCCCAGGGAAAAAAAAAGAGTCACACAAACAGGACAACGCATGATTTGATGATCATAATGTATTCATTCCTGAAATCACAGGTGTCCCAGCTGGAAGGGGAGGTTGGTAAGTATTCTGTGCTCTAGAGTCACTCATTTGTTTGCAACAACCTGGAAAAGGGGAAAGGTGAGGCTTCGTCATAGGCTCCATGATTAAGCCACCCTGATTCCAGGTCCTGCGGGATTCAGAATAAGGGTCATAGTAACAGAAGAGTATTTTCTGTAGAAAGACTCGTGGCCTCATGGCCCTGTCCTTGGAAACTACGCTGCTGCCTTTAGGTGGTGCAGGTTTGGGTGCAGGGAGTAGGTGTGCTTTTGAGATGGACTTATTTCACAGCTACTCCATGCCCTGGAGCTCCAATAGGAGGCAGAGTTACTATTCACATCCCTGCTCATCTTCAGGACCTTTTTTCCTCCATCCGGGAAGGGACAACTGAAGCTTAGTCCATACTGATTAACTCCCCCCCTCCACACACTTGTCCACACGTGCACACCAAACAAAGCTCCCTGAGCCCCGTGGGTGACAGGACACTCTCTGTGTGTATCTACCTAGATCCCTGGCTAGCCTGTGCAATTGCCTTGATGTGGACAGCACAGAAGGAGAGGCCCCATTTTTCACCAAGGTGGTAAACTAGCCTTTCTTCAT
>NC_081574.1:40072955-40095854 GCF_022355385.1 Mustela nigripes | reverse complement strand
TGATGAGGAAAGGAATGTTCTCAGGTATCCCTTCTTCCTTAGCCAACAACGACACCCTCACACCGAGGAAACACTGATACCAATGCAATGGGGGGAGATTCTTACCCGGGCACTCACATGAGAAAATCCCTGGGCAAATACCTCCAAAGGAATTTCTTAGGGTGAAAATGAGATACAAGCCCAGACACTGACAATTTTTCACTACAAACACATACAACTGTGTCATGTTCTGAGGGATGCTGAATGCAGTATTTCAGTAACCAATAGCTAGAAATAAAGCAAATCTGCTCCCATCCATCAGTACTTGCATAAAGGCCAGGATCACTGAAAAGGAGGGGTCTCACAACCATGCACACTATAAAATCGGGGGACTTTTCCTTTACTAGTGCTCACAAATGACACTGGTACTATCTCTTGGTAGGAAGTTTGACACATATATACACTGCCTGGGATCCATGAAAACATCAATTGAAGGGTTAACTTAGAATCTTAGAACAAAAGGTGATTGACGTATGTTCATGAAAACATTAATCTATTGATGTCTGTAGATTGCAAGGATGAATGGCAACAAGACTCAACAAACACATGGTTTGTGATCTACCTCTCATGTGTCCTTAATTCTACTAATATTGTCCCCATGAATTGGAAAGGATTTATAAATTAATTACATGCTTAGAAATAATTCTATTTTCAATTACTTGTTTGAGAGTGAGAGAACTAGAGAGGGAGCAAGAACAGTTGGAGTTGGGCAGCAGAGAAGAGGGAGAGAAAGCAGGCTTCACATTGAGAAGGGTGCCCAATGCAAGGCCTGATCCTCCAGGATCCAGGGATCCTGACCTCAGCCAAAGGCAGATGCTTAGCCAACTGTGCCATCCAGGGACTTGCAAATTAATTTCATCTTTTACATTGGTGCTGTTTTTGAAGAATTATGTATATCAGGACTGGAATTAACTGTACTGTTCAGATTCAGGCAATGAGGGCTTCCTCCCCCTCTATGAGAATTTTTTAGCCAACTGCTTTTTCTCCACCACCAAGAATATCTCCTTATCTCTTGGCCTGAGAAGGTGTAAGACCACTGCTGATATGGAAACAGTCCGCAATTTAGATGATTTATAATAGGAGGGGATACATATGCTCCCTTCCATAAACACAAAGCACATCCAGGAATGCCTGTATTGTTCTTTTATTTAAGGTACAAACTCTTGATTTTTGCTGAGATCCTGATATCAGGGTTATGAGATCGAGCCCCTGGCATGTATCATGCTCTGCACCACAAGTGGAGCCTGCGTAAAGGTCTCTCTCTCCCTCTCTAACTCCCCTTCCAATCTTGGCTACCAGAAGTTCCACAATGTCTATGCCAGACTAAAGGAGGAGTGTGTAGGACAAGAGGTAACCCAGACATCAATCACCATTGGCAACTAGTGACAAGAGACCAAATTAATTTCCTGCTGCTCCCAGAACCAAACAGAAGACTTGCAGAAACCCTATTACAACTGCATTTCACATGACCATCTTAGCAATGCTTACTTCTCCTAGAATCTTCATATTAGAAATATTTTCTCGGGGCGCCTGGATGGCTCAGTGGGTTAGAGCCTCTGCCTTTGGTCCAGGTCATGATCCCAGGGTCCTGGGATCGAGCCCCACATGGGGCTCTCTGCTCAGCAGGGATCCTGCTTCCTGCTTCTCTTCCTCTCTCTCTGCCTATTTTGCCTGTCAAATAAACAAATAAAATCTTTAAAAAAAAGAAAAAGAAATATTTTCTCATTCATCTACCCTGAATCTTCAGTGATATGGAATTCCTACAGGAGATGTGCAAACACTCTACCTCCTCATGCCTTCTCTACTCTATGTGAGTGACATTCTTACTGACCCTCATTTTTTGGGCTGAGATGATGATTCCAGGGTTGTGAGATTGAGCCCTGCAAAGTGTGTGCTGCCTGCCCAGTGTCTCCCTGTCTCTCTCTCACACTTTCCCCACTAAAAAAAAAAAAAAAAAAAAAAAGACAAACAAACAAAAAACAGCATGTCCACTCAGAGGTCCATTTGTAAAGATGCCCGATATTTTTTACTATAGTTTACTGGCCCTAAAAAGAATGTGTTGACATAAAACACTATTTTGGAGAGAATGTCTGTTTATAAGATAACCCTGCAATAATTCAAGATTCTGCTAACAGAAGCAAACTGTAGTTTAGATGTTTTGTTTGGAGCAGGGACTTGCAGAACCTTCTCCATATGTGCCACTAAGTAATTTTCCCCCAAGCAACAAATTCTAGATATTCTGGCTAAGGGTACATCTCCAATTTAATCGAAAAGAAGAAGGTATCTTTCACTCTGGAAGAAAGACAGAAGCCAGCAAAAGAGGCAACCAAGTCACACCATGAACCTCAACCCAGGAAGAAAGTTCAGAACCAGGACAACTTACTGCTGTGATGCACATCCACCATGGAGACGACAGGGGTCACACTACTTTACGTGTTGCACTTGAATCTGCACTGAAGAGACAGAAGCCAGATGCATTGGATGCTGCCAAGGAGGCCAAGTCACCTGAGCCTCGAAGCACCACCTGTAAAAACACAGAGAGCAATTAGCTGAGGTCACAGGACCCATACTCAGGAAGACACAATGTCATACAAAACTGAAAGCATGCTCCTCCCTTCCAGCAGAGAGCTCAAGTTCAAAGAGGCTAAAACCACAGGATCCTGAAATTTGTGAAAGACTTAGCACTGCTGCTGGCAGACCTTCAAATAATACATGCATGGAAAGTTGGCTACCAGGAATTCCATGATATCTATGCCAGTCCTAAGCAGGAGGATGTGGGCCAGAAGATGGCCCGGAGGTCAATCATCATTTGCAACTAGTGACGAGAGTCTAAGTAAAGTTCCTGCTGCTCTGAGAACCCGAACAGAAGATCTGCAGAAACCCTATTTCAACTGCATTTTGCATGACCGTCCTAGGGTTGCTTACTTCTCCTTGAATCTTTTTTCACCTTTGACATGTGTTCTCATTAATCTACCCCATAACTTCAATGACACAGAACTCCCATAGGAGATGTGCACATACTCTACCTTCTCAATGTCTTTTCTACTCTACCTGAGTGACTCTGTTAGTCTTTCTTTCTCTTTTCACAACTCTATTTGGCTGAAATGAGCCTCTGGTCTTTCGTTTCTAAGACATGCCTCTCATGGACCCTGGAACTCAAAAAAAAAGAAAGAAAGAAAGAAAGAAAAACAACAACTTATCACCACCCAATATGAATGTAACCTATACCTTCGAGATTGAAGTTGCTTCACTCTAACCAGCGACTATGCTACTGACCCAAAGGGCCAGCCCTCCAGCAACTAGCTTCTACAGGATTCTGGGACAATTTGGGGTATAGTTCTGATAGGATTTTCCCAATAAGAAAACACTGCCAGCCTCCAAACCTGATTGCAAACTAAATAGAATCAGAGCTTCACGGGACCCACTGTGAGGCAAAGAAATGCCTCGCGGTGGTGAGAGTGGGTGCCAGTCCACGCGGCTGATGGATTTCAGTTCAACGGATTTGGGTTCATTTCATACATGCAAGAAGGCTACCGCAAGCACACTTGGTTTATTAGCATCTATTGTAACTAAGCCTGGCAGGAATAGTGATGGACCATTTCATACACATTTTGAAATCCCCACCTCATTTTATGAGGCCAGCATGGCCCTTATCGAAACCTCCCAATGTGCCCCAAGAAAATGTCAGACGAATATCTGTCGTGAACATAGACATAAAAATCGTCCCACAAATCAAACTAATGTTCTGCATTCACAAAACGAAGGATCAGCATCATAGGACCATCTAAACATATGTAGAAAAAGCATTTGATAGCGCTGCTATCAAATCACCACACCCCCATCTGTGTTTCTGCTGCCTGGTTAGTGCCCAAACCCCATACCACGGCCACCCCACTGTGCCATCCCCCCACTGCCACCCTGCTGCGCCCCACAGACCTGCCTCTGTCCCTTCCACATTTCATTACTGACAGGCCGCAGCCACCAGCACTGCCACCCTCCACCCTGCTACTCCACAGCAGTGCCCCTTTGTCCCACAACAGGTAACCCTCGCCATAACTGCCCTGCTGCCCTGTGCTTGCAATTGATGCCCTGCTCTGTCACCCCCAGTGCCCCTACCACTCCCTTGTGCACCCCCAGGACTCTGCCACCCTGCTGTGCCACTCTCCAGTGCTTCTACTGGCCTGGTGCCTGTGTTTCCAAGCACTACCACTGCTACCATGGTCACCGTGATGCTTCTTCCCATCTCCACCATCCCGCCCTGCCCCCAAGCCATGCCATGCCATTGCAAGGCAGCTGCTGCCTCGCTGGTTGCTCCCAACCACATCCGGGCCAATCCCTTCCCGCTTCGCTTCCACGTCTGCTGCCATCCAACTGCACTTCCTTAAGTCACTGCCTTTCTCAGGTCACTGCTGTCTCACTGCCCCCCACTGCCGTTTCTTCACTGCATACTGTCCCCTTGCTGCAGCAGCTGTGCAGGGCCCCTGCCTGCCCACACAGATATTAACCTGATGCTCTTGCCCTGCTGGTCCCACCAAACACCCCCAACATGCTACTCCAGTGCCTCTAGATTCCCTCCCCGTTGACCTGCTGCTGCCGCCCCACTCATCCCAGCTTTCTCCCAATGCTACTACTTACTGGGTGCCACCACCTCATGACCCTGCCATACGCAGCACACCCCTCATTCTGTCCACATTACCACTGCTGCTGTAGCTAAGCTTCTGCCCTGTGCCCCAGGCCACTGCTGACCTTCACTGTCCAGTCCCCACTGACATGCATTAAGGCCCTACACCACCCTTCATGCCCTTCCTGAGCAGTTGCTGTGCCACTGCCTCCCAGTTGTTTCCGTCCCCCCCCTTCTCCCCATGCCACCAACCGCCTGTGAACTCACATGCACCCATGCAGCTGTGCTGTCCCACCCCGCCCACCAGCATGCTCATTACTGTCCTGCTGCCCCACCACATTGCTGCTAACATCCCTCTGTGCTCTCCCTGCACCTCTACCCTGCTGGGTGCCCCACACCCCTACTACCAATTCCCTGCCCTTACTGTCATTGCCCCCTTACTGCCACCCTGCTTCTGATCTGCTGCCGCCCTGTGTCCCACACTAGCCCTATATCCTGCTGCTGTCCTGTGTCCCGTTGCTGCTGGTCTTCATAGTCCAGCCCTATGCAGCCCTTCCCTGTTGACTTGCATGCCTGCCCCACCTGCCACGCTGCCCCCGTGCTGTTCCAGCTACCCCTCCCTGCAGCTACTACCTAGTGCGAACCCTGCCCCCAACTCCGGACCTTTCTGATTTCCTACCCCTGTTGCCACGCTGCTGCCATCCCACGAGTCTTACTCCACCTTCCCCGCACTGGTACCACCAAGCTGCCCTCACAACATGAGCAGCTCCCACCACGCTGGACCGCCGTTCACAGTGCCCCCACTTACAACCAGCATTTCCTCTCTGCTGCTATCCTGGGTCCCTGTTGCTTCTGCTATCAGTGGTGCCGCCCTGTAGACATGCACCAAGCCCAGCAAAGCCAGGCCTTGCTCGCTGTCTGAACCACCACACCATGATATTGGTGTCCCGCTTATACCCAGCTAGTCCTGCCCAGGCCCAAGCAACACTACTGCCTAGCTACTCCCCTCTCCCCGCTCCAATGCCTCCTGTCTGCCAAGCATGTGGTTGCCCAATATATCCACCACACCCCACACTGCTACCAGCTTTCTGACCCCAAAAAATGCACCCCTGCCACCCTGCTGTGCCCTCTCTGGCCCCCTTACTGCTGCGCGACCTCTGTCCTGTGCCCCCAGCCTCTGCTGTGCTTCGCTGTCCCACCTTGTTGGCATGCACTATGCGCAGGCCCAGGAAGCCAGCCAAGCTGTCGCTGTCCTGCTGCCTCAGGGCTGGTCCCACCCTCCCTACACTGCCCTGACGCCTATATTCCATCCCCCCACAGATGCCACATGGCTGCCCTACTCGGGTGTCACACAGCTTCCCCTTACCTCAAGAAGCTTCCCCTCCCTTTTCCAGCGCTGCCTGGTGACACCCTCACTCCCTCCCCCGCCGGCCCCACCCCCTGAGTGTTCTAACCTCTCTGCCACCTCCTTGCCCTCATGGAGCTTGGCAGCCTTGCCCGCCACACCATGACACTGACGCCCCGCTGATGCCAGGCTGGTCCCTCCCCTCCACCCGCCACGACCGAGTAACTGTTTCCCCCTCCCCCCCCCCTCTTGCCTCGCCGCGGCTATGCACATTACTCTTAGCACGCCCACCCCCTGCCTCTCTCACACGGCCACCATCTTGCTGCCCCCCACATTTACCCTTACCACCCTGCTGTAACCCCACACACAACCCTCTTTACCACTGCTGCTGCGGCTCCACTGTTGCCCTGTGTCCCAGCCTCTACTTTGATTCGGTGCCCGCCCCCTTGACGTGCACAAATGGCCCGCCCCCTACGCCTGCCCCACTGCTGCTACCCCGCCCCCTTGATGGGCACAAGGGCCCGCCCCCAACGCCTGTCCCACTGCTGCTGCCCCACCCACTTTATGTGTACTATGGGCCCGCCTCCTACGCCTGCCCCACTGCTGCTACCCTGCCCCCTTGATGTGCACAAATGGCCCGCTCCCCATGCCTGCCCCACTGATGCTTGCCGCCGTCTTTACGTGCACTATGGGCCTGCCCACCACACCTTCCCGACTGATGCTGCCCGTCCCCTTTATATATATGATGGACCCGCACACCCTGCTCTCCTATCTACTGCTACCCCAACCCATTGACGAGCATGATGGGCCACCCACCACGGGCTCCTAACTGTTCCTGACCCGCCCCCTTGACCTGCATGATAGGCCCACCCACCACGTCCTCCTAACTTTGATTCCCTGCCCCCTTGACGTGCATGACAGGCCCGCCCACCAACAACCTCCTAACTGTTGCTGACCCGCCCCCTTCACCTTCACAATGACCCACCCACCATGCCCAACCCGCCGCTGCTGCCCCACCCCCTTGACATGCACAATGTGCCCACCCATCACGCCTGCCTAACTGTTGCCACCCCGCCCCCTTGACTTGCAGGATGGGCCCACCCACCACACCCTTCCTGCTGCTGTTGCTTGCCCCCCCTGACGTGTACCATGGGCCCACCCACCACGCCATCCTAACTGCTGCTGCACTGCTGCCTGGCGCTGCTCCCACCCTCTCACCCCCTCTGCGCCACCTAGATTCCACCCATCCTCCACAGGTGCCACACAGCTCCCACTCCTCCCAGTGCCACTACTGCCTGCCCCCATCCCTGCCTCTGATGACTCCTGAACCCTCCCCTGTGATCCCAAACCCCTTCCTCAGTGTAGTCTACTGGCTGCCAATTCCTCAGGCCCATGCAGCCCCGCCCACGGTGCCATGACCCTGACGTCCCGCTGACTCCCGGGTGGTCCTGCCTCCCCCCAAACGCCACGACTGCCTAACGGCTTCCCCCTCCCCCTGCTCCGTTGCCTCCCCACTGCCAGGTGATTTACCATGTTATTTCCACCCTGAATATCTGCCCCCCTTCCCACGCAGCTCACATTGCTACCACCACATGCACCCCTGCCACCATGCTATACCTCTCACACTGCCCGCCTTACCTCAGCTGCCGCGGCTCTGAGGCTGCTCTGTGTCTCTGGTCTCTGCCGAGATTCGGTGCCCCGCCCCCTTGACGTGAAGGATGGGTCCGCCCACCATGCTCGCCTAACTATTGCTGCCCGCCACCTTGACGTACAATATGAACCTGCCCACCATGCCCTCCTAACTGCTGCTGCCCTGCCCCCATGACGTGCACATTGGGCCCGCCCACCACGCTCACCTAACTGTTGCTGCCCCTCCCCCATGATGTGCATGGTGGGCCCACCCACCATGTCCTAATAACCGTTGCAGCCCAGCCCATTTGATGTGTGCTGTGGGCCCGCCCACTATGACCGCCTAAGTGCTGCTGCCCCACCCCAATGACATGCATGATGGGCCCGCCCACAATGCCCTCCTAACCGCTGCTGCTCCTCCTCCATGACGTGCACTCTAGGCCCGCCCACCATGCCCGCCCCACTGCTATTGCAGCAGAGCTGCTACCTCCAGGCTGGCCCCACCCCCACTCCCAGTTGCTGCTGACTAGATTCCACCCACCCCCGACAGTCACTGCAGGGCTGCCTCACTTGCCTGTCACACAGCTCCCACACCATGGGCCCTCCACTGCTCCCTGTGCCATGACCACTTGGCTGTCCCCACACCTGCCTCTGGTGACACCTGCTCCCTACCCCATGGGTCCCGCCCCCCTACCATAGGGTCATCATCTGGCTGCCACCTCCTCCCGCTTGGGCAGCCCCATGGCCCCACTTACTACTCCATGCCGTGATGGCCCCATTGCCCCACTGAATTGCCCTTGATTCCCGCTGCCACGCCCCGTCCCTTACAGCTACCACGCTGCAGGGTCTTGCTGTCCCACTGCACATCCCCCGATCACCACTGCAGCCCTCCCCAACTACTCTCCACGTCACCCCTTCTTGCCACCATGACTCCGCCCCACTCCCCACCCCACCGCCCACTGGCCTGGTGCTGCTGCCAGTGATTACAAGGCAACTGCCCCTTCCTTGGTTGCCCTGCTGCTGCTGCCTTGCCCCACTACCAGGAGACCGCCAACCTGCTGGTCTTGCCCGCCCTCCACCATTAACCCCCACTCCAGTACTGTTCTGCTTCACACCGCCCATTCAGCTGCAGACCCACTGTGCCCTGCCAATGCCACTGCCACCCCACTGCACCTCCCCAAAGCTGCCGTGACTGTGACCTAGAGACCTTGCTTCCCTGCTGCTCCCCCCTTTGCCCCTGCTGCCTCACTGTACCTCTCTGGTTTCTGCCTCACCTGCCCACTGTTGCTTCCCACCCCGCCACTGTCAAGTCCCGCATGCAGGCCCTCAGTACCATCCTACTGCTTCCCAGGGGCTGCCTGGCTGTTCTGACATTACTGGCGTGCCCTGGAAATAATCAGTGGGAGACCAGCAGTAAGAGAATTTCTGCATAGGGACTGGCACCAGGTGTGTTCTGGAAGTGGGTTGGTGGTCTAAGCAAGGGGGTAAATCCCAAGAAGGAATATAGCATAATTATGTTACCTGTTAAAATAGCCTAAAGAGCTAAATTTAAAGTGCTTTTAATGTCTCCTTCTTTTCAATACAGTGAAATTAGTAATCATATTGTGCACCTGAAAATAATATAATCTTAAGTTAGCTAACTGGAATGAAAATCAAAACTGTAAAAAAGATAAATACAAATCTTTTAACATCATGCATTGATTGACATACAGACATTAAGGGAAGAGTTTGCATAATAAAATGTGTAGGGGCGCCTGGGTGGAGCAGTGGGTTAAGCCGCTGCCTTCGGCTCAGGTCATGATCTCAGAGTCCTGGGATCGAGTCCCACATTGGGCTCTCTGCTCAGCAGGGTGCCTGCTTCCTCCTCTCTCTCTCTCTGCCTGCCTCTCTGCCTACTTGTGATCTCTCTCTGTCAAGTAAATAAATAAAATCTTTAAAAAAATAAAATGTGTATATGTGTCTAGGTGCCCTTTCTCAACAAAGACTGGTCAAAATTATGGAAAAAGTGAGTTTTATTTATCTTCAGAATCACTCACTGTTCTGGGATTTCATGTATAGTGTACATACATATGAACAAGCTTTTCTCAAAAACTAAAAGAAAAAAAAAGTTCCCAACAACCAGCACTAGATGTTCACTGTAGAATTGCATGAACAGAAATGCCCTCATTAGCTTTGTAGTATGAGAAGACCTTGAGTTATACTCATTAGAGAAATAAGTGTCAAGTGAAATACATCATAAACAAGAACTTCTTCCTTACCCCTTACCATAATGCTCACTGGGGAACTTAACCCTCGATTCTATTTTTCTCTGGCCACCAGAAAAATCAAAACGTAACAGCACACATAGCCCAGTGGTTATATTAAATTTATGCTTTGCTCTCTGTTAGTGGTAGAACTGAAACCTTGGGGCTGAATCTGTGATCATACATGTGTTACTTTTAGGATAAGATGTACATTAATTTAAGTATATGAATAAATTCACTCTCATTATGTTTCCACAATGTTTTCATCCTCATTATGTTTTCAAGTATTTTCACTGACATAATTTCATGGGATCTTCATCACAATTGTGGGACTCAATCCCAGGACCCTGGGATGATGACATGAGATGAAGGTAGAGGCTTTAATCCAGGCACCCAGGCACCCAGGCACCCATGTACATTGGTTTTGTATTCTGCACATTGCTGATTTTCGGTATGAGTTCTCATAGTATTGGTTTTCCATATAAAGGATCATGTCATCGGCCAAAAGAGAGTTTGACTTATTCTTTGCCAATTCGAATACATTTTATTTCTCTTTGTTGTCTGATAGCTGTTGCAAAGACATCTAATACTATGTTGAACAGTAGTGGTAAGAGTGGGCATCCTTTCATGTCCCTGATCTCAAAGGGAAGGCTGTCAACTTTTCCCCATTGATAATGATATTTGCTGTGGGTTTTCATAGATAGATTTGATGAAGTTTAGGAATGTATCCTCTATCCCTATACTTTGAATGGTTTTAACCAGAAATGGATGCTGGATTTTGTCAAATGCTATTTCTGCATCAATTGAGAGGACTGGGTGATTTTCCTCTCTTCTCTTATTGATTTGTTCTATCACAATGATTGATTTGCAAATGTCAAACCGCCCCTGCATCGCAGGGATAAATCCCACCTGTTCATGGTGCATCCACCTCTCAATGTACTGTCAGATCCTATAAATTGAGACCTTGTTGAGAATCTTGCATCTATATTCATCAGGGATATTGGTCAGAAATTCTCTTCTCTGTTGGGGTATTTCCCTGGTTTGGGGATCAGGGTAATTCTGGCTTCATAAAAAGCAGTTTCACTGGACAAATGTGGCTTACAGTTTTAGTAGCACCGTGGTGCAGAGACAAACTAGAGCCCCTATGACCCCTGAGACAGTGGCTGGGGCCGTGCTCTGCCAGTGGAAGTTGGCAGAGGGGGAGTCTATGTTTCCAGAGGGGAATAGACTGAGGCCTCTCTCTGAGGTGGAAGTCTGGGTACAGATTGCTTTCCTCTAAACTTTCAAAGAACTGTCCTTTTTCTTGATAGCCATTATATTTGGAGAAGCACTCTGTTCCCATGCAGAGATCAAAAGACTAACTTAAATGAGTCTGGCTGGGGTCTCATCTCAATCACCACTCCAGGAAATAAACCTGAGCAGAAGGAAGCCCAGATCAGGCAGCTCCTGGTTATGATCAATGCTGCATGACTATCCCTTCTCATAGTATAAACATTTCATCTCTGTCTTCCACAGAGGAGTGTTTCCTGCTCTCAAAAACACCTGCTGATATGTTAGAGGAAAGAACCATACATTCTGCAGGCTAACGCCAGCAAAGGAAAGTGGACACTGGAAATAATTAGCAACACAATTCAAGTCCCCCCAAAAGATATTCAAGGACCAGCATGGCAGGAGTATTCTCTGCTATGGTTGCTTTTCTTAGATTGCATTGCTTGGGGAATTCTTGACACAATTGTGAGTGGGCAGGGAATAGACTACAATTTAATCTCTAAAGGACACCAGTTCAGGAAAATAATTAGCTTTGTGTATTTAGCATCCACTTAAAATTACTGCAAGTTGTTTATTCTCCACAGTTAGATCAAGATATGTTCTATTTATTCATATCATATTTGGTCCATCAGCAGCATTACCACCATTCAGGGAGGGAGGTGGGTGGAGATCTAGGTCTCAGATGGCTTTGAAGTTACAGTAAACCAATTATCACACATCTACCCAGACATTAAAGAATAAAGTTTTAAAATGAGCAGGAATTTAGGATATTTTCAGTATTTCTCGGTCATTTATTAAAAGCCAAGCATGGCACCAAATTTAACTATAACGTTAGACTGTAAATTTGCTTTGGACCAACAATGTAAATGCTTCCCCTAGAGTACCACTCTGTTTCCACTGATGTGTTGTTTCTAAATCCCACAAGACTGGAGAAAATGTCTCATTCACATTCGTATTCTCAGAAATTGGCACAGCTGTCCACCATAATGCAGATTCTCTGGAACGTTTACAGGATGAATGCTGGCATAAAATTTTGCGGGCCTACTGTGCAATGCCTTCTGTGATCTTGCCAAAGTCTCTTTTCTGGAGAAATCATTCTGCTTCTGAAATTTCTAAGAAAAAACTTCCGAATGAGTTCTCCCCATTTTAACATTTGTGTTTTATATGCACGGTCAATGAGCTTCTTTGAAACAAAATGGAAAATAATCTTTTTTTTTTTAAACTAAGCCTTGGTTGTCCATAGAGAATGTTGCTGAGGCTATGAATGCCTCAGTAATCATTGTTTTGCAGATGTCTGCTTTTAATTATTTTTAATAGGTCCCACAGCTCAGATGTGTGAGCTGTGTGAAGCTCACACCATTGCATAAATCTGGGAAGCCACTGTTTGCCTCCAACCAAGGTGTTGCATGATGGCGTCAGTGCAGAGGTTAGTGTCTCCCCCAAGCACCTCACCAACAGACCGATAATGCACAAATAACCTCCATTACCAAGAGTCTCTCAGGCCTCAGGTGTTTGGTTTTGGTTTATTATTTTTTAATGTAAAATATGTAGCAAAGGGAAGGTTCACAGTTGGAAGCCATTTTCGCAAGCCAATGAAGCCACCATCATGAAGAACTTGATCATATCTTCACTACCACATCCATCGTTGATGCCAGGCTTTGCAAGCATGAGCTGCTTTTGTTTTGAACACTTGCTCTACCAAACAACACAAGCAAAATCACCCTGCAGTAAAATAAACTCACATTATGGTGGCTTCAAACAACATAGCTGCTATGATTCCCTGCATTCTTCTCATTAAGGACCTGAGCCTGCACAGTGGCCAGTCTTTGTAGAATTGCTGCTACCTCTGGCAGTGGGAGGACAGTCTTCAAGTGCCCCTAGGTATGAACATGACACTGCCATTCACATTTTATTGGTCAAAGTAAAGAACAAGGGGATTGCCATTTTCACTTGTTTCTAGAATACAAAAATTTGGGAATACTTTAATAAGCAGCACTAAGGTATGTCGCAATTACAGCTGATGAATAAAAATTTCTATTAAAAAGACTTCATTCTGATATAGTCTATATGTATTAACCGTCTCTCAAACACATTTCTAAATAATATGCTGTACAAAATACAAGGAAAAGATTTGTATTAGCATTTTGTTTCTATGACTTTTGCTTGTATTTGCCATGATTTGTCTTGTTCACTGTCTGACATTTAAACCCTTGCCATAGGAAGATTCACCAAAGATCCTGTGTTAGGGTCCCCCATTATGGTAGGTGTTGATTTTTTTCACAGCAAATGTTTAAAATTTTTGATAGGCACTGCGAGTTCAATAAAACATGAATACATAATTATTATTATAGAAAATATGAAAAGATATTTCATTTTTTAAAAATATATGAAATCTGGATGGATCCTGGCAGTTGGCAGAACATTAAACCTCCCAGTCGTCCAAACTAGTTCTTGTCATGTAAACTAGTCATAACCCATATACAGGAATCCAGTCATTAAAAATCAATCAATTAATTTAAAAAGAGAGATACTCATTCACAAGTTGCATTATAATGGTGGACTGGAAAACCATTTGGAGATCTTTTGCTGATCATCCTCGTTATAAATTAATCTCTATTCATGCTTGCCTTGACCTTCACACACAAAGGCTATAGCCTTGTTCTGCATAACCAAGGCTACTATAATAGATATCCAGAGGTGAGGGTTAGCCCACCTGAACACTGGCAGAATGTGCCTAGTCTAGAGGAAGCTTCAGGATTTCTCCTTCTTACTCCTGGTTGTAGCTCTGGAGTAAGAGCAATTGCAATGTTCCTCCACACTGTAGAATTCCAAGAGGCACAGCTTCGTCTTCAGATTATCTCCTTGTTTTTTGTCCCCAGGGGATACAGTGGCTTCCAGCAGTAGCTCATCTCTGGGTTGTCAGAACCATGCTTGCTCCCCTTCAATAAATTCTACTCATTGCAATGATTCCAGGGAATCCAGTTCTTTACTGGACCCTGATGGATACCACTGTGCAAATTGAGGGATCATCACTTTCTCTGTGTGTGTACTCATTTACTGAAAAATTGGCTAAATCAGGAATACAGTCACCAAAAGACCAAACTGCTTCTGCTTTAAACAGAAAATATCCGAGCTCTGAAAATGTAAAATTAGTTTCTGAATTCAACTCTCTTTCTCAACTTCTGGAAGTCAAGTCCTCAAACTTTATATCTCACAATAATTTCTAAGATTTCCTACTCTTGTGAAGGTCTAAAGCTGTAGTTGTTGTTATTTTTTACAAATTTGTCATACTGTGATGAGGTTTTATATCACATTTTGCTAGTTCCAGTTAGGTTGTTAATGGCCAAGTAAACCTGGACTTAGATCAATGATCTTCTACTGTCTATAGACTCCCATCTAGGAAATAAATGGTCTGTTTACTTTAATAAAACATGGTGGGTGTTTTTATTTCCTCCTTTGAAGTGATATATTCTCTGTCAAGTATTATATTGTTGTCCTAAGCTTCAACCCATACTTCTCTTTTTGGGGTTTGTGGGTCATCTCAGACAAAAGACAACCTCATTCCCCGTGAGTTTCCAACTACACCCTTGGGGTAGACCAAAGTGAGCCCCAGAGGGATATGTCTTGGTGAGAGGAATGGTACAGGAAGGCTTCTGCCCATTTCTGCACTCCCTTCAGTTACACCAGCAATGACTGCATGATCTGAGGTCAAGATGGCAGCACTGTGATCCCTCTGAGCCACAGAAGGACTTACACTAAGTGCACAGCTCTTTCTATGCCAAGCTCCGCTCTAGCCACATAGGCCAGATGTGTGTCAAATGCTCAGACTTGGAAGTTATTTTGGTGCAGATGGCAGACAGGACAAGATCAGTGGGGCCACTCTCTCTAAAGGATGTATTACTAGGGAGAGGGAGGAGGTGGATACTCCTTCATGCTGTGATGCAGGGTAATGTGTGGGCCAAGATAAAGGAAGGCCAAAGGGCTTTGTAAGGAGCATCTTGAACTTATGCAGTTGTAAGGAAATCCCGTTCAAGCTGATGGGTGTTTTGAGCAAGTAAAATTTTAAAAGTCAAGAAAAACATGACAACTGGCATATGATCCATACCCAATCAGTATTGATAAAAGGCTAAACAAACCAGCAGATGAGCATAGGTCTTTCAATGAAACCAATATGTTTCCTAGCTATCAGCACATGTTTGTTATGAAAGATAAGGCTATACAGTCTTTTGCGTTGTATGCATTTTCATGCTTTGTTCAAAGAGCTCCATCACTTGTCCCTCTTGACTTTTGCTCAAGGTACAAACACATCACTGGTCTCTGTTCCTCTCACTTCAGCATCTCCATGGTTGTATCTGTGCTGAATACATAATTCAGCATATTCTCTCATTTATACTCTGGAAACATTCACTCTTATTTATGGTGAGCTATTCAAAACTTACTGTGGATTTTACTGAGGAGATGAATGTAATTGTTTATATCACACATCCCACAATTAAAAAAAAACACCTTAAAAATAACCATGACAATTTGTTTTCTCTGACAAGTACAGTATCAACCCTGATCAGAGAGCTATGTACATTTTCTTCCCCTACTTCCTCCACCAGTATTTGGCCTCTTCTTAACAGGTATCACTCAGATATCTATTTTTCTACACACAATGATTTGGTTGGTCCTTCATGAGCTGACACCCCATCATCAATATGTCCAAAACTGTCTGGATGAAATATATGCCTGTGTTCATTATCTCTGCCCTCTTTTGAAGACAAGCACCTGCAACATGAGTATGGCCCTCATGGCTCTACACTGCTCTAAACCTTTTTTTCTCAAATATACATAAATCTCTGTCCCAGGGGACTACCAATAGATAAAATTTCCTCATATTATAAAAAAAAATCCACTTTTGCATGATATTTTGATTTCATATTATTTTCATTCCCTTTTCGGCATAAAATACACTGTGGATATTATTCCAACTCAGTTAATGGATAATGATGGATGATCTCTCTTTGTGTCAGTGCTAGATAATGGTTTGATTTCTTCTTCGCTTTAATTTATTTTTGTTGTCTGATTGCTGAGGGTAGGACTTCTAGTACTATGTTGAATAACAGTGATAACAGTGGTGATAATGGACATCCTTGCCATGTTCCTGACCTTAGCGGAAAAACTCTCAGTTTTTCTCCATTGAGAGTAATATTCGCTGTGGGTTTTTCATAGATTGCTTTGATGATATTGCAGTAGGTACTCTCTACCATTCCCCACACTTTGAAGAGTTTTGATCAAGAAAAGATGTTGTACGTTGTCAAATGCTTTTTCAGCTTCTATTGAAAGTATCATATGGTTCATGTTCTTTCCTTTATTTATGTATTGTAACGCATTTATTGATTTGTGGATGTTGAACCATCCTGGAAGCCCTGGAATAAATCCCACTTGGTCGTGGTGACTAAACCTTTTAATGTATGTTTGGATCCTATTGGCTCATATTGCGTTGAGAATTTTCACATCTGTGTTCATCAAGGATACTAGTGTGTAATTCTGTTTTTTGATGGGGTCTTTGTCTGGTTTTGGGATCAAGGTAATGCTGGCCTCATAAAATGGATTTGGAAGCTTTCCTTCCATTTTGGGGGGGATATTTTCAGGAGAATCAGTATTAATTCTTTTTTAAATGTTTGGTAGAATTTCCCTGGGAAGCCATCTGGCCCTGGACTCTTGTTTGTTGGGAGATTTTTGATGACTACTTCAATATCCTTACTGTTTATGGGTCTGTTCAGGTTTTTTATTTCTACCTGGTTCAGTTATTGTAGTCTATACATCCCTAGGAATGCATCCATTTCTTCCAGATACGTATATTTTCTTCCAGGACATATATTTGCTCATAATATGTTCTTATAATTGTTTGCGTTTCTTTGGCGTTGCTTGTGATCTCTCCTCTTTCATTGATGATTTTATTTATTTGGGTCCTTCCTTTTTCTGTTTGAAAAGTCTGGCCAGGGATTTATCTAACATATTAATTCTTCCAAAGAACTAGCACTTAGTTTCGTTAATTTCTTTTACTGTTTTTCTTTTTACTTTTTTTTTTTGTGTGTGTGGTTTCTATTTCATTGTTTTCTGCTCTGTTTTATATGATTTCTATTCCCTGGCTGGGTTTAGGTTTTCTTTGCTATTCTTTCTCCAGCTTCTTTAAGTGTAGGGTTAGGTTGTGTATTTGAGACCTTTCTTTTTTCTTCAAAAAGGCTTGAATCACTATAGACTTTCCTCTCAGCACTGCCTTTGCTGTGTCCCAGATTTTGAACCATTGTGGGTTTTTTTTAAAATTTATTTATTTTTATTTATTTTCAACTTAACAGTATTCATTATTTTTCATGACACCCAGTGCTGCATGCAATCCATGCCCTCTTTAATACCCACCACCTGATACCTCAACTTCCCACCCCCCTGCCCCTTCAAACTCCTCGGATTGTTTTACAGAGTCCATAGTATGTCATGGTTCACCTCCCCTTCCAATTTTCCCCAACTCCCTTCTCCTCCCTAACTCCCCATGTCCTCCATGCTTTTTGTTATACTCCACAAAGAAGTGAAACCATGTGATATTTGACTCTCTCTGCTTGACTTATTTCACTCAGCATAATCTCTTGCAGTCCTGTCCATGTTGCTACAAAAGGTTCTTATTCATCCTTTCTGATGGAGGCATAATACTCCATAGTGTATATGGACCACATCTTCCTTATCCATTAGTCTGTTGAAGGGCATCTTGGTTCTTTCCACAGTTTGGCGACCATAGCTATTGCTGCCATGAATATTGGGGTACAGATGATCCTTCTTTTCATTACATCTTTATCTTTAGGGTAAATACCCAGGAGTGCAATGGCAGGGTCATAGGGAAGTTCTATTTTTAATTTCTTGAGGAATCTCCACACTGTTCTCCAAAGAGGATGCACCAACTTGCATTCCCACCAACAGTGTAAGAGCGTTCCCCTTTCTCTACATCCTCTCCAATACATGTTGTTTCCTGTCTTGTTAATTTTGGTCATTCTAACTGGTGTAAGGTGATAGCTCAATGTGGTTTTAATTTGAATCTCCCTGATGGCTAGTGATGATGAACATTTTTTTCATGTGTCTGATAGCCATTTGTATGTCTTCATTGGAGAAGTGTCTGTTCCAATCTTCTGCGCATTTTTTGATAAGATTGTCTGTTTTGTGTGTGTTGAGTTTGAGGAGTTCATTATAGATCTTGGATATCAACCTTTTGTCTCTACTGTCATTTGCAAATATCTTCTCCCATTTCGTGGGTTACCTCTTTTTTTGTTGACTGTTTCCTTTGCTGTGCAGAAGGTTTTGATTTTGTTGAAGTCCCAAAAGTTTATTTTCACTTTTGATTCCTTTGCCTTTGGAGACATATCTTGAAAGAAGTTGTTGTGGCTGATATCGAAGAGATTACTGCCTATGTTCTCCTCTACTATTCTGATGGATTCCTGTCTCACATTGAGGTGTTTTATCCATTTTAAGTTTATATTTATGTATGGTGTAAGAGAATGGTCGAGTTTTATTCTTTTACTTATAGCTGCCCAGTTTTTCCAGCACCATTTCTTGAAGAGACGGTCTATTTTCCACTGTATATTTTTTCCTGCTTTGCCTAAAATTATTTGCCCATAGAGTTGAGAGACCATATCTGGGCTCTTTACTCTGTTCCACTGGTCTATGTGTCTGTTTTTATGCCAGTACCATGCTCTCTTGGTGATCAAAGCTTTGTAATCAAGCTTGAAATCAGGTAACGTGATTCCCCCAGTTTTATTTTTGTTTTTCAGCATTTCCTTAGTGATTCGGGTTCTCTTCTGATTCCATAAAAATTTTTGGATTATTTGCTCCAGCTCTTGGAAGAATACTGATGGAATTTTGATCGGAATATCATTAAAAGTATAGATTGCTCCAAGCAGTATAGACATATTAACATTGTTTATTCTTACGATCCAAGAGCATAAAATGGTCTTCCATCTTTTTGTGTCTTCTTCAATTTCTTTCATGAGTGTTCTGTAGTTCCTCAAGTACTGATCAGTTACCTCTTTGGTTAGGTTTATTAGCAGGTATCTTATGGTTCTTGGTGCTATAGTAAATGGAATTGATTCTCTAATTTCCCTTTCTCAATTTTAATTGTTAGTGTAGAAGAAAGCCACTGATTTCTCAAAGTTGACTTTGTATCCTGCCACGTTACTGAATTGCTGTATGAGTTCTAGTAGTTTTGGGGTGGAGTCTTTGGGTTTGAAATATAAATAATCATGTCATCTGTGAAGAGAGAGAGGTGGCTTCTTCATTGCCAATTTGGATACCCTTTATTTCTCTTTGCTTTCTGTTTGCTTTGCTAGGACTTCTAATACTATGTTGAACAAGAGTGGTGAGAGTGGGCATCCTTGTCGTGTTCCTCATCTCAACGGGAAGGCTGCAAGCTTGTTCCCATTGAGGATGATATTTGCTGTGGGTCTTTCATAGATAGATTTGATGAAGTTCAGGAATGATCCTGCTATCCCTATACTTTGAAGTGTTTTAATCAGGAATGGATGCTGGATTTTTTCAAATACTTATTCTTCTTTGATTGTGCAGACCATTTGGTTCTTCTCTCTTCTCATATTAATTTGTTCTATCACATTGATTGATTTGCGAACGTTGAACCATCTTTGTAGCCCAGAGATGAATCCCACCTGGTCATGGTGGATAATCTTTCAAATGTGCTGTTGGATCGTGTTTGCTAAGATCTTGTTTTCATTATCATTTCTTTCCATGAATTATTTCTATTCTTTAATTTCCTGGCAGAGCCATTCATCCTTAAATAGGATGCTCTTTAGCCTGCATGTGTTTGGGTTCTTTCCAACTTTTCTCTTGTTATTGAGTTCTACCTTCTGAGAATTGTAGTCTTAAAATATGCAGGGAATGGCCCCAAACCTTGGGTACTGATTCAGACTTGGTTTGTGACCCAGGATGTGATCTATTCTAGAGAATGTTCCATGTGCACTAGAAAAGAATGTGTATTCTGTTAATTTGGGATTGAATGTTCTAAATATATCTGTCATGTCCATCTAGTCCAATGTGTCATTTAAGGCCTTTATTTCCTTATTGAACTTTTGCTTGGATGATCTGTCCATTTCTGTGGGGGGAGTGTTAAAGTCCCCTACTCTTATACTATTACTGTTGATGTGTTTGGTTGTGTTGTTAACTGGTTTATATAGTTCGCAGCCCCCATGGTACAGATATTTAAAACTGTTAGATATTCTTGTTGGACAGACCTGTTGAGTATGATATAGTGTCCTTTTTCATCTCTTCTTATAGTCTTTGTCTTAAAAGCTAAATGATCTGATATAAGGATTGCCTCCCCAGCTTTCTTCTGATGTCTATTAGCATGGTAAGTTGTTTTCTACTCCCTCACTTTAAATATGGAGGTGTTTGTGGTGGTATAATGAGTTTCTTGCAGATCACATATTGATGGGCTTTGTTTCTGTATCCATTCTGATATCTTGTGTCTTTTGATTGGGGCGTTCAGACCATTTACATTCAGGGTAACTATTGAAAGGGTACATTCAGCATAATATTGAAAAATATGAATTTAGTGCCATTGTATTGCCTGTAAGGTGACTGTTACTGTTATTGTCTCTGTTCCTTTCTGGTCTACTACTTCTAGGCTCTCTCTTTGCTTAGAGGACCCATTTCAATATTTTCGGTAGGGCTGGTTTAGTGTTTACACATTCTTTTAGTTTTTGTTTGTCCTGGAAGCTTTAGTCTCTCCTTCTATTTCCAATGATAGCATAGTTGGATATAGTATTCTTAGCTGCATGTTTTCCTCATTTAGTGCTCTGAATATACCATACCAGTTCTTTCTGGCCTGCCATGCTCTGTGGGTAAGTCTGCTGCCAAAATAATATTTATATCATTGTGTGCTACAGAATTCTTGTCCCAAGCTGCTTTCAGGATTTTTCTCTTTGTCACTAAGACTTGTATTTCTACTACTAGATGACAGGGTTAGGTCCTGTTTTTATTGACTTTGAGAGGGGTTCTCTGTGCCTCTTGGATTGGATGCTTGTTCCTTTTGCCATATTAAGGAAATTCTCTATTATAATTCTCTCCAATATGCTTTCTGTCCCCCTGTCTCTTATTCTTCTGGAATCAAAATAATTCTAATTTTATTTCTCTTATGGTATCACTTATCTCTCTAATTCTCCCTTCATAGTCCAGCACTTGTTTGTTTCTCTTTTGCTCAGCTTCTTTATTCTCCATCACTTGTTCTTCTATACCACTAATTGTCTCTTCTCCCTCATTTATAATAGCAGCAAGAGGCTCCATTTTATTGCACCTCATTAATAGCTTTTTTAAAATTTCAGCTTTGTTAGATTTTAGTTCTTTTATTTCTCCAGAAAGGGCTTTTATTTCTCCAGAAAAGGTATCCCTAATATCTCCTATGCCTTTTTCGAGCCCAGCTAGCACCTTGAGAAACTTCATTCTGAACTGTAGTCTGACATATTACCAATGTCTATATTGATGAAGTCCATAGCCTTCAGTACTTCTTGTTCTTAATTTTTCTTGTACTTTTTTTTTTTTTGGTGACTTTTTCAGCCTTATCATTTTATCTAGATAAGAATATATGAATGAGAGAATAAAATACTAAAAGGTTGGCAAAGAGCCCATAAAAAGCATGCTAACCAAGTCAGAAGGGACCCAAAGTCAGTGGGAGAATAAATGGGGTAAAAAGGTTTAAAAAATGTATGTGTGTGTGTGTGTGTGTGTGTGTGTGTATATTCCCAAAATATTCATCATACAGTTTGTAACATTTAAAATGATTCTTGTCTATGTATGTTCCATAACCATTTTATTATCATTTGTCAACATTGTTTTTATTTATTTTTCTTAATTTACATTTTATTTATTCTCAGCATAACAGTATTCATTATTTTTTCACCACACCCAGTGCTCCATGCAATCCGTGCCCTCTATAATACCCAAACCTGTTACCCCAACCTCCCATACCCGCCACTTCAAACCCCTCAGATTGTTTTTCAGGGTCCATAGTCTCTCATGATTCACCTCCGCTTTCAATTTACCCCAACTCCCTTCTCCTCTCTAACTTTCCATGTCCTCCGTGCTATTTGATATGCTCCACAAATAAGTGAAACCATATGATAATTGACTCTCTCTGCTTGACTGATTTCACTCAACATTGTTTTTAAAACTTTGCTTGATTTGATAACAAAAATGGTGTTTCTTTTTTACTAGTGTGCATTTCTTAACTAGTAAGGTTGATTTTTTTCATGTTTGTTATTGATCTCTTGAATTTCATTTTTCAGTTTGTAGGTCTGTGAACTTGAGTCACATATTGGTTCCATCTGAACCTTGGCTTCCTTTTCTATAATACCGAGCCAATAATAAGAACTATACAAATAGTTTGAGACCTACTTATACAATAAGTGTAAAGTATTTAGACAGTGTCAGAGGCCACAATTCAGAATATCACATATCATGACTCTCTTTCCATCCTTGGAGCTTGTATTACCTACTATATTGAAAATTAATAACCTTTATCTGATTATATTGACTATAAATTGCTGCTTTTTTAATATTTTTTATTCAATATATGTCTAATAACAAGCAATTGTTAAGATCTGTTACTCAGATTCTTCATTTATGAAGTGGAAATACACATAGTACTTATGGGCTTTTGTGGAAACTAAGTAGGTTTATGTATGTAAAATTCTTGGAACAAAACTTGGCAGACATGT
>NC_081574.1:40061492-40072945 GCF_022355385.1 Mustela nigripes | reverse complement strand
AGTACTAAATAAATGTTATTTCTTACTAGAACTTTTATACCTATTATCATTTATTATTAGTATATGGAAAACACCAAATTGTTAACATTACAAAAGAAAATACACCTTCTGGGCACCTGGGTGGCTCAGTGGTTTAAGCCCCTGCCTTCAGCTCAGATCATGATCTCAGGGTCCTGGAATCGAGCCCCACATTGGGCTCTCTGCTAAGTGGGGAGTCTGCTTCTCCCTCTTCTTTTGCCTGACTCTCTGTCTACTTGTTATTGATCTCTTGAATTTCATTTTTCAGTTTGTAGGTCTGTGAACTTGAGTCACATATTGGTTCCATCTGAACCTTGGCTTCCTTTTCTATAATACCGAGCCAATATTTATTATTTATTATTGAGCCAATATTTATTATTATTATTTATATATTATTTATTATTCTATCAAATAAATAAAATAAAATCTTTTAAAAAAAACACTTCTTTAAAAGACCTATGGCTTAGACCTTCCTTATACCACCCTGTAAGATTTGATTGGAGATCAAGCGAAAGAATGCAATATTCATTGCATTGCACAAGTGAATTGTGGAAGGGACACCTGGGAGGCTCAACTGGTCAAGCATCTGGCTCTAGATTTTGTCTTAGGTCATAATATCAGGATTGTGAGATGAGCCAGATGCCGTCTCCACACTCAGCATGGAATTTGCTTGAGTTTCTCTCCTTCTCCCTCTGCCCTTCCCATGTCCATGTGCACTTCCAACTCTCTCTCTTTCTTTATAAAATAAATAAATTTAAGTCTTATTTTTAAAAGTAGACTGTGGAAAATTCAGATTTGGATACATTCTTCAGTTGTTTTATTCAACAAGCATTGATTTAGCACTATTCTATGGCTAATATTGTGCTACATATCCTGGGAATATGTTTGTGACTAATAATAATAATATACAATTATACAATAATACATAGCATATACAATAAACTATAATTTGATTATATGTATATATATATATATATATATATATATTAGGAACTGCTTTTATAGTAAGCTTTATAGCCAACTTTACAGATTACTCACTATGAGTCAGGCTGGGAATTTTTCCAAGCATATGATTATCAAAAACACAAAATAAAGAAGATGTGGTCCATATACACTATGGAGTATTATGCCTCCATCAGAAAGGACAAATACCCAACTTTTGAAGCAACATGGATGGGACTGGAAGAGATTATGCTGAGTGAAATAAGTCAAGCAGAGATAGTCAATTGTGGAGCATAACAAATAGCATGGAGGACAAGGGGAGATGGAGAGGAGAAGGGAGTTAAGGGGAATTGGAAGGGGAGGTGAACCATGAGAGACTATGGACTCTGAAAAACAATCTGAGGGTTTTGAATAGGTGGGGGATGGGAGGTTGGGGGAACCAGGTGGTGGGTATTAGAGAGGGCACAGATTGCATGGAGCACTGGGTGTGGTGCAAAAACAATGAACACTGTTATGCTGAAAAAATTAAGCTATTCACAAATAAATAAATAAAATAGACAAAAAAAATGAGACCTATATAATAACACCACTGATGTATAGGTGAGTAAATGAGGGTCTAAGGTGGGTCACTCTCTTAAGACTGTAAACCACTAAAAGTCATAGGTAGCAATATTGTACCTCTAGGCATCATGTGGTAGACGCCTCTGAGATGAGCATGTGTTCTCAGAAAACTTAAAGACTGGCGCAAGGAACCAAATAGTTATAATAAAGCATGACAAAAGGTACAGTGTGTTGTATTTAAGGTCTTAATGAGAACACATATGAGAACTCTCTAACCCAAGGAATGAGAACAGGAAAGACCCATCTAAACTGAAGCCTGATGCATCAAGTGTGATGATGGATGCTGTAATGAGAGGTCAAAATGTTTCTGGGAGAGGAAACATTGTAAAGGTCCTGCGGTGATGGAGAATAAGGATTGAGGAATTACATAAAGTTCACTGAACCTGAAGGGGAGGATAATGAAAATGAGCACAGAGATTTAAGATAACCAAGTCCAGATGCTAGAGCAGCAGACCCCCTTCTTCTCTTACAGGTCTGTCCAGAAAGGTAGTGTCTGACCCACCTTCCAATGACCCACTTACAGTAAAGAGTGCCTGAGTATCTGAAAGGGCCACAACCTTGCAGGCAGAACAATTCCAGGGAGAATTCATGGGAAACCTGCCTCTCTACTTCTGTCCTTTTTTTTTTCTTTTGATAATCCATAGCATACTATATTTCCTTTGAATAAAGTCTATAAAGGTTTTTGTAGTATAGTTTTAGATATATATATATATATATATATATATATATATATATATATACAGAGGATGAGTTGTGGGAACAGGACGAACTTCCTAGGAGGTTGGATTAAGAAAGTGAATGGTGGATGACCCTTTTAAAATGTCAGAGAGTGAGTGAAAAAGTTAAAGTGATATGAAGAATGGTTTTGAAAGGGGATGAGTAGAGGCAAGTCTTTCAAGGAGCAAGTCAATATTCTATAATACTGCAGAAACTTTTGATGGACAATGTAAAAACAGAACAGCAAAGGAGAGAAAATAATTTAAGGATAACATAGCCAAAATATGAGTACAGGTGAGAAAAGCTGTCTATACCATCAAGGTAGAAAGTATAAAGAAGAGTTCAGACAAGAACTAAATGCCACACAGGAAACATGGAATGTACAAAGAAAAGGAAATTAGGATTGATTTTTCACATATTAAAAATAAACAGTAAGAGTACAAAAAAATAATTCTTTAAAAAAGAAAATGATATGTTACATAAAACAGAAATTATGTGTGCCAATGCCAAGGACTTAATTGAGAAGTTAAAATTTATGTTTTAATCTTTTATTTTTATTAACATATAATGTATTATTAGCCCCAGGGGTACGAGTGTGTGAATTGCCAGGTTTAGATACTTCACAGCACTCACCATAGCACATACCTTCCCCAAGAGAAGTTAAAAATTATTTTATGGGAAATATATCAACTCAAAAATCGCACAGAGTGATTAAGGTGGAATGTGATATTTCTCTTGGGGTTGACATTTGATGGTTCTCCACTGAGTCTTTCAGCTCTTTAAACAAAAGGGATTCTAAAAAGCTTTTGGATTAAGAGAATATGACCAAAAGGGCAAAAGGTCAGCACAAGAAAAACTACCAATAATAATTACAAAGGAGAGAAGAAAGGCATTAGAACCCAGAAACCAGGAGCATAACTGCGTACTGATCAGAAGATTTACATAGATATGTTGCTGCAGTGGTTGGAAAGCTTAGCTGAATGCATGATGCACTAGGCAAATGATGTGTCAGACATCCAAAAATGGCTGATTTTGAATTTCAGAGGAGATCTGAAATGGGCCAAAATAGAGAGGTGGGAAAATTATTAGTTTATTCAAAAATATGGCTTTGCTGTTGAACTACAATGATTCTTTCTGTAAATCTGGACCCAAAATAGTGTTTGGCAGATAAGTTGCAAAAATAAGTGAGGATGTTATCTATCAAAGTGACCCATATTCTAATGTTCAAAGGGTGGGGGAAGAAATAAATTAATGTGACAAGGAGGAGGAGGCAAGTCTACATATGCAGTCCTTTATTTTCGTGTGTGCTTTGTAGACCCTCTCAACAGAAAATAAATAACAAATCAGAGAGAAGACAAATGGAAATTATGTGAAGAAGAGATGCTATTGGAGGATAGTTAATAAGACTAGGTGCCTTCTGCAGATAACTAATTTTGACAGTAGCAGACAAACCAAACATGAGAATATTTAAAATCTATAAAGGCTTCTTTAGGAAAGCTTTAGCAAGAGTAACAGTGCCATCAAATGAGACAGAAGGAGATGATATTGAAAACATTAAAGTGCAGCCAAGGTACTGGCAATGTTTGACTTGTTTTGGAGAGGAAGAAGATGCAGAATGGCATTAGTGCAGTAAAAATAAGTGAAGGGAAGACGGAATTAGCCAGAGGGCATTTGAACAATACTGGGAAGCAAGACACGTATACTTAAGCACTGCTAAGTGCCAATCCTTGTGTGCACATGACAGTTCCTACTATTGCATGCTGCTCCTTCGTTAGGAGTCATTTGAAAGTCCTCATGGCACAAAAAGGACAAGGAAACTTAATGGGATTGTTTGTACTTCTTATGAGAATGATCTATGTCAAGGCACTTCAGTCAGGGTTTTTGTCTTTCAAATACACGAAGGCAGAAGGTGATCAAAACTGCGCCAGGTAATGATGCATAGCAGGGTAGAAATGCGTCCGTTTTGACAGAAACAGACCCCTCTGAAATCAGGTTCAACCATCTCAGCTGCAGAGCCAAGCCACTGACCATCCCACCAGAATCTATTTTCTTAAGTGTGCATCCTAAAGTGACAGTGAGAATTAGGGTGATAGACGCAAAGTGCTCAAAGACTTTTGTAGACTTTAGTGGCTGTAGAATTTCAAAATCTAAGGACTCTGAAGGGGGGGTGGGAAGACAACACTGAAATAGTAAAACAAAATTGAAGATTTTAAACGGAAGGTTTAGACATATTTCTAGGCAGATACTAGAAGTCACTGTGATACAGAGTGTTCCACAGAACACAACATCACAAAAAGCACCAAGCATGAGAAATGTGAGGAGACAACAGACAAGAGACAGCTTTTAGAGACACTCCTCTACAGGTTGCGGATTGTGATAACTGCAATCACAGTTTGGGGCACGAATTAAAGAGAATAGCACAGAGAGCAAACACAGTTGGGAAATGCTCTGCAGGTAATGGCAGAAGGGTAAAGCATTATTCATTCATTCATTCATTCACTCACTCATTCATTCCCTCACAGATTTCACAAGTATTTACTGCGTTATTCATAGTTAAATAGTGGAGAGAACTGTTGAGAAAAGAAATTATGTAGAAAAAGAGATGAAAAGCACCACACACATTTTATTATGATATGCCAGATGGTGATCATAGGGGAGTAAGAATCTATATCCAGAAATTTAAGGTTACCCGGGCAGTAGAACATGCTATTCTTGATCTCAAGGTCTTTAAGTTCAAGGCTGGCATTGGGTGTAAAGTTTACTTTTAAAAAAGTAAAGGTACTTATGTTTTTATATGAAGAAGAAGAAGAAGGAGGAGGATGAAGAGGAGGAGGAGGAGGAGGATGGAGAGAAATTTGGGGAACTACATATAGGACATAGAATCATGTGAAACTCATGGTCTGATTTTCATAAATTTCAGAGAAGGTTTTAGTTGGTCTGACTCAACCTGCCAGTTGCACTTGGGGAATAAGGAGGGAGGCATGCTTCTCAGAGGTTTTTTGATTTGCCTTTGAGATGCTTTGAGCATCCACAGTTCTAAACCTTGAAGGGAGAGGAGGAGCAGAGATGCATGAATTTAACAATGGTTAGCACTCCTTCTGAACAATGTCTAAGGGACCAGCTTGTTATGAATAATGCATAAATATACTTTAAACTGTTAGCTTCATATTTCTGTTTTAAAATATCTTTGAAAGATATAAATCATGAAAGTTATAAGGGACTATTATTTACCAACAATCTATGAACTACATAAGGAATAGGACTTTTTCATATATATCTCTACCTACATAGCTAGCACCCAGTATGCACTGGTGCACTGCACAGAAATGGCATTTCATATTTGTGGAACCTAATTAAGTATCTGTTTAACCTTTAGTGACCCTGTTTGCTTAAGCCTTTACCAATCAGTTTGTAAAAATAATTTCACGGATATGCTTAGACTAATAAAATTATATCCCAGAGTGTTCTTTCAAACATATTAACAAGTGAAAAGAGGTGGCTGACATAATATTGTCTCCACTCTTTCTCAAAAAGACATTTTAAGAAATATTTCTCAAAATTAAAAGAAAAATAGACAAGATAGTGACTGGTTGGCCTGGCAGCATAGTTGAGTTAATCCAGTAAGTACCTCTTTAAGGAATTCTTTACAAAGCAGCATAACTAAACAAGAAAAAAATAACAAGTATTACAGCAGTTAGAAAATACTTATAAGGTCAAAATGACATACAATTTCTGTAGTTATAATGTTGCTATCACTCAGTAAGTGAATGAAGAAATTAGAGATAGTATGAGAAAGGAATCCATCAAAATCCTTGAAAAGAACACAGGAAGCAACCTCTTCGACCTCAGAGCAGCAACTTCTTCCCAGAAACATCAATAAAAGCAAGGGAAGCAAGGTCAAAAAATGAATGATTGCGACTTCATCAAGATCAAAAGCTTTTGCATGGGAAAGGAAATAGTCAACAAAACCAAAAGACAACTCACAGAATGGGAGAAGGTATTTGCAAATGACATATCAGATGAAAGGCTAGTATCTAAAATATATAAAGAACATATCAAATTCAATACCCAAAGAACAAAAAATCCAACCAAGGAATGGGCAGAGGACATAAACAGATATTTTTGCAAAGAAGACATCTAGATGGCCAACAGACACATGAAAAAGTGTTCCATATAACTCGGCATCAGGAAAATACAATACAGAACCACAATGAGATACCACCTCAAGCCAGATTGGTTAAAGTTAACAAGTCAGGAAATGACAGGTGCTGGCGAGGATGTGAAGAAAGGGCAACATTCTTAAATGGTTGGTGGGAATGCAAGCTGGTGCAACCACTCTGGAAAACAGCATGGCGGTTCCTCAAAACGTTGAAAATAGAACTAACCTACGACCCAGCAATCACACTATTGTGTATTTACTCTAAGGACACAAATATAGTGATCCAAAGGGGCATGTGCACCTGAATGTTTATAGCAGCAATGTCCATAGTAGCCAAACTGTGGAGAGAACCTAAATGTCCATCAACAGATGAATGGATAAAGGAGATGCGATATATATATATATATATATATATATATATATATATATGATGGAATGCTATGCAGTCATCAATAAAATGAAATCTTGCCATTTCAAATGATGTGGATAGAACTAGAGGGTATCATTCTCAATGAAATAAGTCAATCAGAGAAAGATAATTATCATATGATCTCCCTGATAAGAGAAAGTTGACAAGCAAGGTGAGTGTCATGGGGGGAAGGGAAGGAAAAAATGAAACAAGATGGGATGTGTAGGAGCCATACAATAAGAGACTCAATATCACAAAACAAACTGAGAGGATCTGGGGTATGGGAGTATGGAGAGGTTGGTTGGGTTATGGACATTGGGGAATATGTGTGCTATGGTGATTTTTGTGAAGTGTGTAAATCTGGTGATTCACAGACCTGCATCCCTGGGGCTAATAACACATTATATGTTAATAAAAATTTAAAAAAGAAATTAGAAATAGAGCACATAGTTTCCCACTTTCTAAAAATAACACAACAGAAAATGTTGCCAAGATACCGAGCTTTATCATCTCTAACACTTGTTCTCCTGGTTACTTTTGTTCTGTCTACCATACGTGACAATGTTTGTAACTATAGTTAAATCTAGTTTTCATTTTTGTCCTGCGGCATGTTGCTGAGATGCACAAAGACTAATGAGACAGTCTCTTTTGGCAAAATTCATCTATCAAGGTAGAGCCTAAGCTCATTTCAGAGTGCTTTCTGAAAGTTGAAATGGCATCAAGAATGCTTAGTTTGTGCCTAGTGTTTTCAGGCAAAAATATTTCTAACATATCTGGTAATTCTGTTATGGGGTAGAGAACACCCCTTTTCACTCTTATGTATTATTTCCATACAATAAGTCAAGCCCCTATGCACCCACATCACCAGTGTCCGATTTTTCCAGTCGCCCGGCCCGTACCTGGGGCTCTGCTCTGGAATCCCTTTCTTGGAGAGACACATGAGCCAGACAACAGGACTCCACACTTCCCACAAAATGACCCCAAACTCTTGGGAGCTGGGACAAATCCCCAGAGAGGGAGACTCGTCCATAGTCCCTGAGGCCACCCCTACAATCCACGGCAATTCTGGAAAAAAAATCCAGAGAAAAAAGCCTGAAGGAACACCTCCCACTCGCCCTTCTGCCAGAAACCGAGGAGCTCCGTCTCGGTCTGTACATCTGGCCTGCCATACCCTCGGCGCCACTCATAAGCTGAGTTTGTGTTTTCAGACATCTGTGCCCAGAGCCTGGACCCACACAACCTCCAGGCTAGGGACTCTGGAGCCACACTGAAAGATTGTGCCTGCCCTCTCCAAGGAAACTGTGCCCAATCCATTGACCACAACCCGACAGGATAGGGAATACCTCCAAGACCCCTGAGGCCATACAGATAGTGTAGGCCGCCCTGGACTGAGAAGGGCACTCTGACACCAGCTGAGCAACTATATCCACTTAGACTCTCAGACAGACACCGTTTCCACAGAGACAGAAGAATGAAATGGAGAGGCCCCTAGGCCCTAATCTGAACCATAGCTTTGGGTTCCATGTGTCCGTCCTCAGAGGACTGGTTTTGTAGACCAGCACACGGGGCTTTTCTGAGGCACCAAAACAAACCTCTCTCATCTCCACATGGGGAGCTTTCGTACTGGAGCTGTATCAAACCCTTCAGGTAGGAGAGTTCCTCAGGGCCACTGAACAACCAGCACATTCCAAGGTCTCCATGGACACAATCCCATATTATGACGCATCCTCAGGAGAGGCCATTTCAATGCATCCCCCTAGGTAGCATGCCCCAGAGCCAGCAGATCAAACATATCATATCGCTAATGGCCAATGGGAATGCAAAGCATGCTCTACAGGGATCCATCCTTCGAACCCTGCTCTCCAGTCCTTCCGTATGGTATGTCCTGAAGCCATCCAAAAAGACTCAACTGTCCCGCAGAAGGAAACCCTGTGGTTTGGGGTAACCTCCAAACTCAGCGCGGGAAAACTTCCTTGGTCTCATGAGGCCCCCACTTCATGAAGGTGCCATCATGGACACAAACTCCAGCCTCAGCCAACGTCTGATCCTCAACCAGACTTCAGATGCAGGAGATTTCGATTCAGCCTCTGCAGAGTGGGCCTGATCTGCCCTTGGTTCCAATCCTCACCCTAGCTTGTGTTTTCAGACTTCCGTCCTCACACACCTGGCCCACAAACCCTCCCTACTGGGAATTCTGGGGCCACAATGAAGCACTCTGCCTGCCTCCCAGGAGAAAAACATTGCCTATGGTGCTGCCCAGAAACCCCAAATGAGGATCATACTGCTTGGCCCTCGGCAACACCCCAATTGCATAGGCTAACTTAAACACTGATGCTCTGTTGCACATAGCCTGAGCCCAGACCACCCAACATACAGCAACACAGCTGGCTGCACACCCAGCACATTGGACCCGCCACTGCCGTAGGCCACCATCCATTCACAACCTGGGTTTTCAGTCATCGGAACCTAGACCTTATTTCAAATCCCTGCACAGGGGCGAACCTAATGCACAAGTCAGAATCCCTCCTTCCCCATTGCAAGAAACCTTGCAGCTGGCAGTGAGTCAAACCTTCAGTGTAGGAGAAAACGGCATGGCCCATGAGGCCACGCCCATGCGTGAAGGCCGCCTTGGGCACAAACACACATTGTGACCCTCAGCGTGAGTACCTTATTCAAGAATCGCCTCTCAGTGACTGGACCAAGAGCCCGCATATGTGGCTTGCCATGTCCATAGGCACCCAGGCCTAACTAGATGGCGGGGATTCCAGCTGTCAGTACCCACTGCTGTGCTCTAGAATCCCTCTACTGGGGGGTCACCTGTGGCAGAAAACAGTACTCTTCCCCTTCCCACAGAATGAACCCAAACACGTGGGAGCTTGGACAATCCCCAGAGAGGAAGGCTCTTCCTCGGCCCCAGAAGGAACCCCTACTCTGAACGGCCATTTTGAACGCAACACCCAGAGACAAAAGCCTGAGCGACTGCCTCCCACTGGCCCTCCTTTGATATCTAGAGGATCTCCCCTCACGGACTGGAGATCAGGCCTGCCATTACCTTGGCCCCTCCCTGAGCCAAGTTTGTTTTTTCAGACATCTGTCCCCACAGCCCTGGCAAACAAAGCCTCTAGGCTGGGTCCTCTGGAGCCATGCCACAGGACGGTGCCTGCTCTCTCCTGGGAAACTGTGCCCATTCCTTTGGCCACACACCTCCAGAATATGAGAAAACTCAAGGCCCCCGAGGACATGCCACTACTGTAAGCCTCCCTGGACACACAGGGGCATTCTGACACAAGCTGGGCAGCTACCTCCACGAAGGCATGCACACAGATGTCCACAGAGACAGAAGGTTGAGCCGGACAGGCCCTTAGGACCTAATCTCAACTCTTGCTTTGGTTTCCAGGAGTCACTCCTCAGAGTAGGGGATTCCTTCTTCACATCGCAGGCCTCTGGGTGCCCCCACGAGGCAATTGGCAGTTTAGCCCTGTGCGGGACCTACGGGGCGGGAGAAATCTGCCTGTGCGGTCATTCTACCCACACCTTCCTAGGACCCCCACACCACAATCCCGGAATATGATGGTCCGCCAGGGCTACGTGCTCAACTGAGCCCCGTGGAAAGCCTAATTCTGCCCTGACAAATCAGTTCAGCCATTTTCCCAGGGCCAAACCCTAAGCCTAGGTTACGTGATCAGACTCTGGACACCGGAGGACTGAACCCAGGTTTCTCTGTGGATGGGAAAGTCAGTCTGTAGGAAGGACTCAACCTCTCAGGCAGGAACAGACCCTTTCCTTCTGTGCCATCCAGTACATTCAGATATATAGAAATCAGATTGCTCCCCTGAGGGCATTCCACCCACTTTGCCCGTCCCGTCCAAAATTCCAACGCCTGAGGAGCCTACAGAGTCCCGCCCTCAACTCAGCCCTTCGTTAGCCAGTATTGTGTGGCCAGTTCTGACATGCCTTTTTCCTAAGACATAACCCTAAGCCTTACTCTAAGCCTCACCTAACCCTAACCCTAACCCTAACCCTAATCCTAAACCTCACGAGAAGCCGTGGTCGGCTGCTCAGCTTTCCATCCTCAGAGGCCTGGCGCCAAAATCTCCGGATGGAGGAACGCGGAGACACACTGCAGAATTGCACTTGATCACTGTATGAAACATGCCCGAATTTATTTATTTATTTTTTAATAATGATTTTATTTATTTGCTGGACATCACAAGTAGGTTGTTTTGCAGGCTGAAGGAAGGGGGAATAAGGCTCCTTGCTGTGGGGAGGGCCCGGTGTCAAACTAGATCCCAGTTCCCTGGGATCTTGACCTGGGCCGAGGCAAGAGGTCACATCCAATGAGGAACACAGGTGTTCCGGAAAGCATCCACTTTAGCAATGACCTTCAGCGTTAGCATAAGGCGAAGCCCAAGTCAGTTGCTTAGTCTACTGTCCTCAGAGGCCTCTGTCCTTCTTTATATATTTTATTATTTATTTATTTATCTCTTCGTTTTTTGCTTCATGATTTTACTTTTTCTCTTTGCAGCGAGAGAACAGATGTAGGCAGTGTTGCACGCCCAGAGAAGGGAAAGAAGGCTCCCTGCTGAG
>NC_081574.1:40037197-40046492 GCF_022355385.1 Mustela nigripes | reverse complement strand
CCATTTGTGCACGTCAAGGGGGCGGGGCACAGAAGCACAGTAGAAGCTGGGACACAGGGCAACAGTGGAGCCGCAGGAGCAGTAGTAAAGAGGGTTGTGTGGGGGGGTATAGCAGGGTGGTAAGGGTACATGTGAGGGGCATCAAGATGGTGGCAGTGTGAGAGGGGCAGGGGTGGGTGTGCGAAGCAGTAATGTGCGTGGCCGTGGCGAGGCAACAGAGCAGGGGGAGGGGGAAACAGTTACTCGGTCGTGGCGGGTGGAGGGGAGGGACCAGCCTGGCATCAGCGGGGCGTCAGTGTCATGGTGTGGCGGGCAAGTCTGCTAAGCTCCATGAGGGCGAGGAGGTGGCAGAGGTTAGAACACTCAGAGGGCGGGGCCGGCGGGGGAGGGAGTGAGGGTGTCACCAGGCAGCACTGGAAAAGGGAGGGGAAGCTTCTTGAGGTAAGGGGAAGCTGTGTGACACCCGAGTGGGGCAGCCGTGTGGCATCTGTGGGGGAATGGAATATAGGCGGCAGGGCAGTGTAGGGAGGGTGGGACCAGTCCTGAGGCAGCAACACAGCGACAGCTTGGCTGGCTTACTGGGCCTGCTCATAGTGCATGCCAACAAGGTGGGACAGCGAAGCACAGCAGAGGCTGTGGGCACAGGACAGAGGTCTCGCAGCAGTAAGGGGGCCAGAGAGGGCACTGCAGTGTGGCAGGGGTGCATTTTTTGGGGTCAGAAAGCTGGTAGCAGTGTGGGGTGTGGTGGACATACTGGGCAACCACATGCTTGGCAGACAGGAGGCATTGGAGTGGGGGGAGGGGAGTAGCTAGGCAGTAGTGTCGCTTGGGCCTGGGCAGGACTAGCTGGGTATAAGGGGGACACCAATATCATGGTGTGGTGGTTCAGGCAGCGAGCAAGGCCTGGCTTTGCTGGGCTTGGTGCATGTCTATAGGGTGGCACCACTGATAGCAGAAGCAGCAGGGACCCAGGATAGCAGCGGAGAGGAAATGGTGGTTGTAAGTGGGGGCACTGTGAACATCGGTCCAGCATGGTGGGAGCAGCTCATGTTGTGAGGGCAGCTTGGTGGTACCAGTGCGGGGAAGGTGGAGTAGGACTCGTGGGAAGGCAGCAGCGTGGCAACAGGGGTAGGAAATCAGAAAGGCTCCGGAGTGGGGGGCAGGGTTTGCACTAGGTAGTAGCTGCAGGGAGGGGTGGCTGGAACAGCACAGGGGCAGCGTGGCAGGTGGGGCAGGCATGCAAGTCAACAGGGAAGGGCTGCATAGGGCTGGACTATGAAGACCAGCAGCAACGGGACACAGGACAGCAGCAGGATATAGGGCAAGAGTGGGACACAGGGCAGCAGCAGATCAGAAGCAGGGTGGTGGTAAGTGGGCAATGACAGTCAGGGCAGGGAATAGGTAGTGGGGGTGTGGGGCACCCGGCAGGGTAGAGGTGCAGGGAGAGCAAGAGGGATGGTAGCAGCAATATGGTGGGGCAGCAGGACAGTAATGAGCATGCTGGTGGGCGGAGTGGGACAGCACAGCTGCACGGGTGCATGTGGGGTCACAGGCGGGTGGTGGCATGGGAGAAGGGGGGATGGAAACAACTGGGAGGCAGTGGCACAGCAACTGCTCAGGAGGGGCATGAAGGGTGGTGTAGGGCCTTAATGCATGTCAGTGGGGACTGGACAGTGAAGGTCAGCAGTGGCCTGGGGCACAGGGCAGAAGCTTAGCTACAGCAGCAGTGGTAATGTGGACAGAATGAGGGGTGTGCTGCAGATGGCAGGGTCATGAGGTGGTGGCACCCAGGAAGTAGTAGCATTGGGAGAAAGCTGGGACGAGTGGGGCGGCAGCAGCAGGTCAACAGGGAGGGAATCTAGAGGCACTGGAGTAGCATGTTGGGGGTGTTTGGTGGGACCAGCTGGGCAAGAGCATCAGGTTAATATCTGTGTGGGCAGGGCAGGGGCCCTGCACAGCTGCGGGAGCAAGGGGACAGTGTGCAGTGAGGAAATGGCAGTGGGGGGCAGTGAGACAGCAGTGACTTGAGAAAGGCAGTGACTTAAGGAAGTGCAGTTGGATGGCAGCAGACGTGGAAGCGAAGCGGGAAGGGATTGGCCCCGATGTGGTTGGGAGTGACCAGCGGGGCAGCAGCTGCCTTGCAATGGCATAGCATGGCTTGGGGGCAGGGCGGGATGGTGGAGATGGGAAGAAGCATCACGGTGACCATGGTAGCAGTGGTAGTGCTTGGAAACGCAGGCACCAGGCCAGTGGAAGCACTGGAGAGTGGCACAGCAGGGTGGCAGAGTTCTGGAGGTGCACAAGGGAGTGGTAGGGGCACTGGGGGTGACAGAGCAGGGCATCAATTGCAAGCACAGGGCGGCAGGGCAGCTATAGCGAGGGTTAGCTGTTGTGGGACAAAGGGGCACTGCTGTGGAGTAGCAGGGTGGAGGGTGGCAGTGCTGGTTGCAGCGGCCTGCCAGCAATGGGATGTGGAAGGGACAGAGGCAGGTCTGTGGGGCGCAGCAGGGTGGCAGTGGGGGGATGGCACAGTGGGGTGGCCGTGGTATGGGGTTGGGCACTAACCAGGCAGCAGAAACACAGATGGGGGTGTGGTGATTTGATAGCATCACTATCAAATGCTTTTTCTACATATGTTGAGATGGTCCTATGATGCTGATCCTTCATTTTGTGAATGCAGAACATTAGTTTGATTTATGCGATAATTTTTATGTCTATGTTCGCGACAGATATTAGTCTGACATTTTCTTGGGGCACATTGGGAGGTTTCGATAAGGGACATGTTGGCTTCATAAAATGAGGTGGGGATTTCAAAATGTGGATGAAATGGTCCATCACTATGCCTGCCAGGCTTAGTTACAATAGATGCTAATAAACCAAGTGTGCTTGCGGCAGCCTTCTTGCATCTATGAAATGATCCCAAATCCGTTGAACTGAAATCCATCAGCCGCGTGGACTGGCACCTGCTGCCACCACCGCGAGGCATTTCTTTGCCTCACAGTGGGTCCTGTGAAGCTCTGATTCTATTTAGTTTGCAATCAGGTTTGGAGGCTGGCAGTGTTTTCTTATTGGGAAAATCCTATCAGAACTATACCCCAAATTGTCCCAGAATCCTGTAGAAGCTAGTTGCTGGAGGGCTGGCCCTTTGGGTCAGTAGCATAGTCTCTGGTTAGAGTGAAGCAACTTTAATCTCGAAGGTATAGGTTACATTCATATTGGGTGGTGATTAGTTGTTGGTTTTCTTTCTTTCTTTCTTTTCTTTTCTTTTTTTTTTTTTTTTTTTTTGAGTTCCAGGGTCCATGAGAGGCATGTCTTAGAAAGGAAAGACCAGAGGCTCATTTCAGCCAAATAGAGTTGTGAAAAGAGAAAGACTAACAGAGTCACTCAGGTAGAGTAGAAAAGACATTGAGAAGGTAGAGTATGTGCACATCTCCTATGGGAGTTCTGTGTCATTGAAGTTATGGGGTAGATTAATGAGAATGCATGTCAAACGTGAAAAAAGATTCAAGGAGAAGTAAGCAACCCTAGGACGTTCATGCAAAATTCAGTTGAAATAGGGTTTCTGCAGATCTTCTGTTCGGGTTCTCAGAGCAGCAGGAACTTTACTTAGACTCTCGTCACTAGTTGCAAATGATGATTGACCTCCGGGCCATCTTCTGGCCCACATCCTCCTGCTTGGGACTGGCATAGATATCATGGAACTCCTGGTAGCCAACTTACCATGCATGTATTATTTGAAGGTCTGCCAGCAGCAATGCTAAGTCTTTCACAAATTTCGGGATCCTGTGGTATTAGCCTCTTTGAACTTGAGCTCTCTGCTGGAAGGGAGGAGCATGCTTTCAGTTTTGTATGATATTGTGTCTTCCTGAGTATGGGTCCTGTGACCTCAGCTAAATGCTCTCTGTGTTTTTACAGGTGGTGCTTCGAGGCTCAGGTGACTTGGCCTCCTTGGCAGCATCCAGTGCATCTGGCCTCTGTCTCTTCAGTGCAGATTCAAGTGCAACACATACAGTAGTGTGACCCCTGTCATCTCCATGGTGGATGTTCATCACAGCAGTAAGTTGTCCTGGTTCTGAACTTTCTGCCTGGGTTGAGGTCCATGGTGTAACTTGGGTGCCTCTTTTGCTGGCTTCTGTATTTCTTCCAGAGGGAAAGATACCGTCTTCTTTTCAATTAAATTGGAGATGTACCCTTAGCCAGAATATCTAGAATTTGTTGCTTGGGGGAAAATTACTTAGTGGCACATATGGAGAAGGTTCTGCAAGTCCCTGCTCCAAACAAAACATCTGAACTACAGTTTGCTTCTGTTAGCAGAATCCTGAATTATTGCAGGGTTATCTTATAAATAGACATTCTCTCCAAAATAGTGTTTTATGTCAACATTCTTTTTAGGGCCAGTAAACTAGAGTAAAAAATATCAGGCATCTTTACAAATGGACCTCTGAGTGGACATGCTGTTTTTTGTTTGTTTGTTTGTTTGTCTTTTTTTTTTTTTAGAGGAGGAGGTGCAAGAGAGAGAGACAGAGACAGTGGGCAGGCACCACACACTTTGCAGGGCTCAATCTCACAACACTGGAATCATCATCTCAGCCAAAATCAAGAGGGTCAGTAAGAAGGTCACTCACATAGAGTAGAGAAAACATGAGGAGGTATAGTGTTTGCACAGCTCCTGTAGGAATTCCATATCACTGAAGATTCAGGGTAGATGAATGAGAAAATATTTCTAATATGAAGATTCTAGAAGAAGTAAGCATTGCTAAGATGGTGATGTGAAATGCAGTTGTAATAGGGTTTCTGCAATAGGTTTTTGGTTCTGGGAGCAGCAGGAAATTTATTTAGTCTCTTGTCACTAGTTGCCAATGGTGATTGACGTCTGGGTTACCTCTTGTCCTACACGCTCCTCCTTTAGTCTGGCATAGACATTGTGGAACTTCTGGTAGCCAAGATTGGAAGGGGAGGTAGAGAGGGAGAGAGAGACCTTTATGCAGGCTCCACCTGCGGTGCAGAGCATGATACATGCCAAGGGCTCGATCTCATAACCCTGATATCAGGATCTCAGCGAAAATCAAGAGTTTGTCCTTTAAATAAAAGAACCGTACAGGCATTCCTGGATGTGCTTTGTGTTTATGGAAGGGAGCATACGTATCCCCTACTATTCTAAATCATCTAAATCGGGGACTGTTTCCATATCAGCAGTGGTCTTACATCTTCTCAGGCCAAGAGATAAGGAGCTATTCTTGGTGGTGGAGAAAAAGCAGTTGGCTAACAAATTCTCATAGAGGGGTAGGAAGCCCTCACTGCCTGAATCTGAACAGTACAGTTTAATTCCTGTCCTGATATACACAATTCTTCAAAAACAGCACCATTGTAAAAGATGAAATTAATTTGCAAGTCCCTGGGTGGCACAGTTGGCTAAGCATCTGCCTTTGGCTGAGGTAAGGATCCCTGGATCCTGGAGGATCAGGCCTTGCATTGGGCACCCTTCTCAATGTGAAGCCTGCTTTCTCTCCCTCTTCTCTGCTGCCCAACTCGGACTGTTCTTGCTCCCTCTCTAGCTCTCTCACTCTCAAATAAGTAATGAAAATAGAAATATTTCTAAGCATGTAATTAATTTATAAATCCTTTCCAATTTATGAGGACAATATTAGTAGAATTCAGGACCCATGAGAGGTAGATCACAAACCATGTGTTTGTTGAGTCTTGTTGCCATTCATCCTTGCAATCTACATACATCAATAGATTAATGTTTTCATGAACATACGTCAATCACCTTTTGTCCTAAGATTCTAAGTTACCCTTTCAATTGATGTTTTCATGGATCCCAGACAGTGTATATATGTTTCAAACTTCCTACCAAGAGACAGTACCAGTGTCATTTGTGAGCGCTAGTAAAGGAAAAGTCCCCCAATTTTATAGTGTGAATGGTTGTGAGACCCCTCCTTTTCAGTGATCCTGGCCTTTATGCAAGTACTGATGGATGGGAGCAGATTTGCTTTATTTCTAGCTATTGATTACTGAAATACTGCATTCAGCATCCCTCAGAACGTCACACAGTTGTATGTGTTTGTAGTGAAAAAATTGTCAGTGTCTGGGTTTGTACATCATTTTCACCCTAAGAAATTCCTTTGGAGGTATTTGCCCAGGGATTTTCTCATGTGAGTGCCCGGGTAAGAATATCCCCCCATTGCATTGGGATCAGTGTTTCCTCGGTGTGAGGGTGTCGTTGTTGGCTAAGGAAGAAGGGATACCTGAGAACATTCCTTTCCTCATCATTCCGGGAGGATTTTCTTCTGTATGAATCCTCCCACGTCCTTAACATGTTGGCTTCATGAGGAATGGGATTCCTACATAGATTTCATCAGCATTCAGCAGCAGCAATGATGCAGGGTGTCCCAGGAGGTCCCTGCACCTTCGCTCCTTAATGAGGGATGACCCGCTCTCTGAGATGGTAGCAGGAGCTCAGGTCTGAGCCCCAGTTGAAGCTTCTTCCACCAAGGTACAACGCTAGTGGCTCTCCTCATGTGAATTCTCTGGTGTTGGAAAAGTGACCAAATCTGGCAGAAGGCTCTGGTTCAGTGATCAAAGACACACGGTTTGTACTCTATGATTTCTGTGGTGGTGAGAAAGGTGGGCACTCTGGGTACAGGAAGGACCCCAGTAATGACAGACACAGGTTTCCCTGCTCTGAGTTGTCTGGTGTCTCCAAATGTGAGACCTGTATCTAACAACTCTTCCACGTTGACCACATTTGTAGGGGTTCCCACTGGTGTGGATCCTCAGATGCTGGCTAAGGGTATGGCTGTACTAAATGCTTTCCCTTGAAGATGGATTCAACCAGCTTCTGTCTATGGCAATGTGCCCATGGCCTCGAAGGGATGTATGTTGCTGCAGGCTCTGGTACAGCAATGCCACCACATGGCTTCTAACCCATGTGAGGTTATGGGGAAGAATAAGAACAGAGCTCTCTGAATGACGGGTATCCCACCTTTGTTACATCCCTAAGGTGCCTCTCCTGTGGTTTTGCTGTGTGCAGAGGTGAGCCCTGGCCTAGAATTGTTTCCCCCATGTGTATCATGTCTACTTTCCTCAGAAGGGTGAGTTCTCTTGTTTCTCCCGAGGTTAGAGCCCCGACCAAAGGCTCTCCCACACTGGGAAGATGTGTGTGGTGCAATCCAGGATGAACGAGTTCTGATGTCATTTGAACTGGGGACACATGGAGGAAGTGTCTTCCACATTGTCTATAAATACAAGGTTTCTCTTCCCAGGACATAGCACACATGGAATGAGGTGAGGTACATGAGAAATCTACCTCTTGTGCCCCAGCATTGGCCGATTTCCTGTGCAGGATGAACCACTGCTAATGGCCAAAACAGGAGGGGCTGTGGAAGGACTGCTCACTCACGTTCCTCCCTTCCTGACTCAACATACGAATTCCAGCCCCTTACTTCAGGAATTGTCTCTGCATCAACCTCTGCATGCCACTTCTAGTCAGGTGCCACGTTACTTTCCGGAATTCAGATAGATCTTCCTACATGGTAGCCTCACATCCATGTCAACTGTTGATTAAATTTTAGATGTTTGAGTTTCAAGCTATATCATTGAATCGTGTTCAAGACAGTGACTTTTACAGACACTCAGTTGATGGTTTGACCTGGGGTGCATTTCAGTCTAGAAATAAAACTATTCAGTTTTCTATGCTATGCTGGGGTCATGATGGGAGGCCAACTCTATGATGGGGTTGGGGGTGGTCAGGCAAAAGGGAGATTTTACAAGAACGATGCAGTAGGACAGAGGACACACAGGATACAGGAGACTTTGCTCTTGTCAAATGAAGGTAGATTTTCCTACTAGGAAGGCATTAATAGAAGGAGAGTTGGGAGCTTCCTGGAGGAATATTACTTTCCTCCTCTCCCAAGTCCTTCTCAAGGGACTGCAGGTTTGATTAGAAATTCCGTTTTATTGACATTTCCTTCTGCCTCAGCCTTCCTCACTGTGATGGAAGGGAGGGGTATGTTAGGGCTTCAGGAAATGGAGTTATGGTAGTTATGGTAGCTAGCCTCTTGTTAAGAAAGCCTCTTCCTTGAGAATCATGAGGACTTCTATAAACTGAGGAAGACTCTGGTCTTGCAGGGTTTTGATCTTTATTTGTGGATAATCTGTTTTTTTTTTCTTTCCTTATTTTAGGGCAGTTAGAGCACCTGAGGAATGTCACTCATATCACATGTTGGGGGTGGGGACTTTGTTGTGTGCCAGCTTCTGCTTGGTGCTCAACTGGCTTTCTCCTCCCTCCTCGTGTGCCCCTGAACAGTTTAGACTCTTCTGTCATTAAGGTTGTTGAAGGAGGATGGTCTCATCTTCTGTAAGTTCTTCCTGCTGAATAGGGGCATAGAGCTGTCCCTAACGTTGGGTCATTCCTGGTCAGTTGGGGGCCCTCTCTGTGTCATATTTGTGAAATGAAGAGGCCACTGAATGCAGGGGAGAAGTTTTAACTGGATCCTGTGGAGTGGAAAGGACCATCTGTCCTCTGGAAGTTACTGCAGTGAAGGGTTCCTGGAACCACCTGCAGAGACGGAGGGGATAGGTGGAGAACAACACAACAGGGTTAGAAGAAGAAAGAGAAGGAAAATCCCCATGAAGAGTCCTTTGATAATGGGTGAGAATTCTCCTCCAGGCCAAGAGTTGAGCCAATTCTTAAAGAGAGGGATCCTTGGAAGTGCGAATTTGGGCAGTGGTATCTGTTAGGAACCCAGAAATCTCTTTGTGGTAGTGGGGAATGTACCCACGTCATTCTGTCTTTAGATTGGCACAAGCTCCACCTTGTGCAGCAGTTACAACATCTAAAGTCGTTGTGTTTTGTATAACTGCTTCATGCATTGGGATCATTCCCTTATTTCATTGAGAAATCCTATTCGAGTTGACATATAGCGCCATGACCGTGTACTCTGTAAGGACTTCCCCATATCACACAACATCCTCCAGTCCCAAAGAGGGGCAAAGATGGATACTAGGTGACCATGTCAATGAAACGGAGCACAAGTGCACCGTTGCTTGAAATGGGGAAAGTTGGCTGGGTCGGTGATGTTTTTCATAATGAGCCCATGCATCTGGGCCCACCCCGTGTCCAGTGGCCTCTGGAGCTTGGGGAATCCATGGGCACAGGTTAGAGCTTCAAGGCCATTTTTCCCAGCTAGGGTCCCTTATCTAATCCTGAGTCTCCTTGAGCTGCAGTCAGGCTTTCAAGGGCTCCTCGGGTTTGGAGGACAATTCTTGGGATGTGCAATCATTTCAGGCCCAT
>NC_081574.1:40019848-40036697 GCF_022355385.1 Mustela nigripes | reverse complement strand
CATGACTCTGATGATCATACAGACACAAACCCTCAAATCAACCCTAGGGAGAAGCCAACTCAGCGTGGCATTGGCCTGTTATGCCCCGTTGGCCTAACCTAACCCTAGGATGCTCATTCAGACTTCCTTCACCGGTGGCCTGGCCCGGTAGCCCTCCAGCTGGGGACTCCTTTTTCACAACGCAGGACTCTGGGTGCCACCCACGAGGAAACTGTGCCATTTGGCCCTGTGCAGGACCCAGGTGGTGGGAGAATTCTGCCAGCCCCATAAAGCCACCCACACTTTCCTAGGACCCCCACACCACTATCCCGGAGCATGATGGGCCAGCAGATATACTCCCTCAATTAAGCCCTGTGGAGAGCCTAACTGCAATGGGAAATCAGGTCTGCCATTCTCCCAGAGCCAAACCCTAACCTTTGGTTGTGTGTTCAGGCTCTGGACCCCAGAGGCTTGACACCCAGGTCCTCCCATGGATGGGAGCATCAGACTGTCAGAAGGACTCAGCCTCTCAGTCAGGAACAAACCCTTTCATTCCGTGCTATCCAATACCCTGAGAGACGAGGAAACCAGCATGTCTCCTAAGGCCGTCCTTCCCTCTTTGCCCCTCCATGACAAAACCCCACAGCCTGAGTAGCCTCCTGAGTCCTACCCTCAACTCAGTGCCTGGGTGAGCCCATATCTGAGTTGTCAGATCCAACATGCCTGTCCCTAAGACATAACCCTAACCCTATCACTAACCCTAACCCTAACCCAAAGCCTAGGTCGGGTGCTCAGGCTTCTGTCCTCAGAGGTCTGGTTCCCAAACACTCCAGATGGGGGAACTCTGACTTACATGGCACATTTGCACTTGATCCAAAAGAAAGCATGCCCTTTAGAAATGAGCTGAAATGGCAGAGCAGTAGAAATCCACACCATCCTGGGTCCACCACACCACCATCCCGGAGCCTGATGATCCTCCAGAGCTACGCCCTAAACTGAGTCCTGTGGGGAGCCTGACTCTGCACTGACAAATCAGTCCTGCCATTCTCCTAGATCCAAACCTTAAACCTAGGTTGGGTGTTCAGGCTCTGGTCCCCAGAGGCCTGACACCCAGATCTTCCCATGAATGGGAGCATCGGGCTGTCAAAAGTAATCAGCCTCTCAGCCAGGAACAAACCGTTTCATTCCATGCTTTCCAATACCCTCGGAGACTTAGAAATCAGCATGATCCCCTGAGTCCATTCCCAACCTCTTTGCCCCTCCAGGCCAAAAACCCAGGGCCTGAGGAGCCTCCTGAGTCCCGTCCTCAACTGAGCCCTTGGATGTGCCCATATCTGTGTTGCCAGATCCGACATGCCTTGTCCCTAAAACATCACTCTAACCCTTACCCTAACCCTATCCCTAACCCAAAGCCCAGGTCGGGTGCTCAGAGGCCTGGTTCTCAAACTCTCCAGGTGGGTGACTCCTGAGCTGCACCACACAATTGCACTTGATCCCAATAGGAAAGCATGCCCTTTAGAAATGAGCTGAACCCTCAGAGCAGGAGAAACATGCATCCATCCCTTGGGCCACAGCCACATTAAGCGCCCACATGACCATGAACCAGGAATCTGACAATCCTACAGACACAAGCTCTCAACTAAGCCCTAGGGAGAGGTCTCCTCAGTGATTGCATATCGGGCCAGCCATGCCCCGTCAGCCTAACCCTAACCCTAGGGTGCCTATTCAGACTTCGTTCCCTGTGACCTGACCCGGTAGCCCTCCAGTTTGGGGACTCCTTCACAACGCAGGAATCTTGGTGCCACCCAGGAGGAAACTGTGCCATTTGGCCCTGTTCAGGACCCTAGTGGGGGGATAAACCTGTTTCACCGTTAAGCCATCCATACCTTCCTAGGATCCCCATACCACCATCCCGGAGCCTAAGGGGCTGTCCATGCTCTGCTCTTAACTAAGCCCTATGGAGAGCCTGACTCTGCACTGACAAATCAGGTCTGCCATTCTCCCAGAAGTAAATCCTAACCCCAGGTTGGGTGTTCTGGCTCTGGACCCCAGAGGCCTGACACCCAGTTCCTCCCATAAATAGGAGCATCAGACTGTCAGAAGGACTTAGCCTTTCAGCCAGGAACAAACCATTTCATTCCCTGCTATCCAATACCCTCAGAGACTTAGAAATCAGCATGATCCCCTGAGGCCATTCTGACACACTTTGCCCCTCCAGGCCAAAACCCAACCCCTGAGGAGCCTCCTGAGCCCCTCCCTGAACTCAGGCCTTGGGTGAGCCCATATTTGTGTTGCCAGATCCGACATGCCTTGTCCCTCAGACTTAACCCTAACCCTAACCCTAACTCGAAGCCCAGGTCCGATGCTCAGGCTTCCGTCCTCAGAGGCCTGGCTCCAAACTCTCCAGACGTGAGAACCCTGAGCTGCACCGCACAATTGTACTTGATCCCAATAGGAAAGCATGACCTTTAGAAATTTGCTGAACTCGCAGAGCAAAAGAAACCTTCATGCAACCCTTGGGCTTCGGCCACGTTAGGCGCCCACCAGGACCACGAACAGGGGTCTGACGATCCTGCAGACACAAGCCCTCAAATCAGCCCTAGGGAGAGGCCACCTCAGCACAGGTAGATTGGGCCTGCCATGCCCCGTCAGCCTAACCCTAACCCTAGGGTGCTTATTCATACTTCCGTCCCCGGTGGCCTGGCCCAATAGCCCTCCAGTTTGGGGACTCCTTCTTCACAATGCAGGACTCTGGGTGCCACCCACGAGGAAACTGTGCCATTTGGCCCTGTGCAGGACCTTCTTGGTGGGAGAGACCTGCCTGATCCGTAAAGCCACCCACAGCTTCCTAGGATCCCCACACCACAATCTCAGAACCTGATGGACCACCATACAGTGGTCTCAATGTACCCTCTCAACTGAGCCCCGTGGAGAGCTTGACTCTGCACTGATAAATCAGGTCTGCCATTCTCCCAGGGCCGAACCCTAACCCTAGGTTGGGTTTTGTGGCTCTGGACCCCAGAGGCCTGACATCCAGTTCCTCCCATGGATGGGAGAATCATTTGATGGCAGTACTCAGCCGCTCAGCCAGGAGGAAACCATTTTATTGCGTTCTAACTCTGAGCCTCAGATCTGTAGAAATCAGCATGTTCCCCTGGTGTTTTCCCACCAACTTTGCCCCTCCAGGCCAAATGTCCAGGGCCTGATGACCCTCCTGACTCTTGCCCTCAACTCAGACCTTGGGTGAGCCCTTATCTGCGCTGGCAGATTTGACATTCCTTGTCCCGAAGACATATCCCTAACCTTAAACCTAACACTAGCCCTCATAGTAAATCTAGAGCACATTGGGTGTTCAGGTGCCTGACCTTCGCCGCCTCCTCAGCACTGTTGGGGGACCCCTGAGCTGTAACCCATAATGTCACCTGATCCCATTAGGAAATTATTCCCTTTAGAAATATACTGAACCCGCAGTGTTTGGGAAACCTGCATGCTTCCCTGAAGGCACCCCCCACTTCTGCCACCCCCAGACTAGGAACCAGGAGTCTCACAGTCCAGCAGACTCGCGCCCTCAACTCAGGCCTTGGGAGGGTTCACCACAGCACCAGCAGATCAGGGCTGCCATTCCCCTACAACCTAACCCTAACTCTAGGTTGTGTATTGAGGCTTCCATCCCCGGAGGCCTGGCACCCTAGCCCTCTAGATTGGGGACCTCATATTCACAACACAGGACTCTGGCTGCCACCCACGTGGAAACTGTGCCACTTGACCCTGTGCAGAACCCTCTTGGCAGGTGAAACCTCCATGCCATCTAAAGCCACCCACACCTTCCGAGGACCCCCACACCACAATCCTGGAGCCTGATGGGCTGCTGGAGCAATGCCTTCAACTCAGCCATCCGGAGAGCCTGACTCTGCACTGACACATAACGTCATCCATTCTCCCAGGACCAATCCCAAACGCTAGGTTGGATATCCAGGGTGACGTGCAGAGCAGCATGTTCCCCACATTTGTGCCTATAGCTGAAAATGTTCCTCTAGCTCAGAGAACGTAAGTTCTTTGAAGGACATATTCTCTGCAGTGTGCGGTGACCAAAGGCATGTCTCTGTTCAGTGAAACTTCTTCAGTCAGACACCCATTTGTGGCAGTAAGCTGTTGGAACTCACAGTGCTGAAAACATGAAGAGTTGTGTACATGGCCCGAGTCTTGAATGTCCATACGTTTCTCTGAAACGTTCGCTGTCACCACCACACCTGCACTTCATGGCAAGTTCCATGGTGAACCAACAGGTTTGTCTGCGTGCAGAGCATTTTTTCTAATGCTCTAACATACACTTGGAAAGGGAGTTGAGTTTCTGTTTCTGTTTCCCCGCTGTCCTGTTTCTTAACGGCACTCCCTGAGTGAGTCTGCACCTACTTTGGGAAGGGCTTCCATCATTCCATGAAGGAGGTTCAAGTTCTGTGTTCTTTGTCAGAATTAAGGGGCTCACACATCACACAACAATGCATTTTCCTCAGAGTGGCAGGAGGAGGGTTATGTAGAGAGTACTCTCCTCTCAGTGCTCTTTCTCAGAGTCAAGGTCATCCCACCATACAGGTATGTGCAGAACTATCCACGCTGTATGATTCCACATACCACACCATTGGAACCCTTCCCTTTTCGTGAAACCAATCAGTCAAAAACGTCTTGTTTCTCTGAGTTAATTACATGGTCGTTCCCTATCACTTCCACACTCACGTTTGAAGAGGCCGTGTCCCTGCATCAAGAGGTTGGTTCAAAGGTGCATTCTCCGCAGAGTTGCCTGGAGCAGGTTGACGTGTGGAGCAGCTGGTTCCCCACATTTTTCCCATGGCTGAAAAGGCCCCTCTAGCCCAGAGACCGGACGTTCTTTGAAGAATATTTTCTCTGCAGGGTGCGGTGATCATAGGAAGGTCTGTGTTAAGTGAAACTTCTTCAGGCAGACACCCATTTGTGGATGGGTCTTCCCAGTTGAGGAAAGAAGATAGAACAAGAACGGACTCTGGGCAGGTTGGATACTGTGAGTTAGGTGCAGGCCACAGTCTTAGGATACCAAAACGCATATTGGCAGAGCACGACCCATGATCATCCAAACTCTATCCCTGTCAAAAATGCTTCAAACGTCCTGAGGGAAGCATGATTTAGGATGGACTCGTGCCAGTTTTTAGACTCTCGAAACATAGAAGCTGTAGGAACTGACTGTGCTGAAAACACAAAGAGTCATGTACAGGGCCCTAGTCTCGGAGGCCCATACCGGTTACCATAGGAAGATTTGTGTTAGTGAAATTTCTTCAGGCGGACACCCATTCATGGCAGTATCTTACCGGTTGAGGAAAGAACATAGAACAAGGACTGATTCTGGGCTGGGTGGATACTGTGAGTTAAGTGCAGACCAGGGCTCCTAGGCTTCAAAAACATTTATCAGAAGACCACGACTTCTGGTCATCCAAACTGTCTAACTCTGTTTAAAACGCTTCAAACGTCGTGAGGGAAGTGTGCTTTAGGACGGACTCACGACACTTTTGAGACTGTCAAAACATGGAAACTGTTGGAACTGACTGTGTTGAAAACGTGAAGAGTCATTTACAAGGCCCTAATCTCGGACTCCATAATGATGACCATAGGAAGGTCGGTGTTCAGTGAAACTTCTTCAGTCAGATACCCATTCATGACAGTGACTTCCCAGTTGGAGAAACAAAATAGAAGAAGGACGGACAGTAGACAGGTTGGATACTGTGAGTTAGGGACAGGCCATGGTTCGTAGGCTTCCAAAACATATATTTGAAGAACATGACCTCTGGTCCTCCAAACTACCTCTGTCGTAAACGCTTCAAACGTCACAAGTGAAGTGTGCTTTAGGACGGACTTGCAACAGTTTTGAGAATATCAAACATGGAATCTGTAGGAACTGACTGTGTTGATAACAGGAAGTGTCACATCTGGGGCCCTAGTCTGCAGGACCATACCAATGACCATAGGAAGGTCTGTGTTCAGAGAAACTTCTTCAGGTGGACACCAATTTGTGGCAGTGTCTTCCCAGTTGAGGAAAGAAGATAGAACAAGGATGGACTGTGGCAGTTTGGATACTGAGAGTTAGGTGCAGGCCATGGCTCTTAGGCTTCCAAAATGTATATTGGAAGAGCACTGCTTCTGGTCATCCAAATTGTCTACCTCTGTCGAAAACGCTTCTAACACCATGAGGGAAGTGAGGTTTAGGACTGACTCACAACAGTTTTGAGACTGTCAAAACATGGAAACCGTTGGAACTGACTGGGTTTAGAAACATGAAGAGTCGTGTACAGGGCCCTAGTCTCTGACGTCCATTCCGGTGACCATAGGAAGGTCTGTGTTCAGTGAAGTTTCTTCAGGTGGACACCCATTTGTGGCAGTGTCTTCCAAGTTGAAGAAAGAGGATAGGCTGGACATATGAGTTATGTGCAGGCCATGGCTCTTAGACTTCCAAAACGTATATTGGAAGAGCATGACCTCTGGTCATCCAAACTGTTTACCTTGTCAAAAACACTTAAACGTCATTAATTTTGTGTGCTTTAAAATGGAATCACGACAGCTCTGAGACTGTCGAAACGTGGATGCTGTTGGAACTGACTGGGTTTCAAAACATGAAGAGTCACCTACAAGGCCCTAGTCTCGGACTTCCATACAGTGGTCATAGGAAAGTCTGTTTTCAGTGAAACTTCTTCAGGTGGACACCCAATCTTAGCAGTGTCTTCCCAGTGGAGGAAAGAAAATGGAACAAGGACAGACTCCGGGCAGGTTGGATACTGTGATTTAAGTGCAAGCCATGGCTCATAGTATTACAAAATGTATACTGGCAGAGCATGTGGTCATCCAAACTGTCTACCTCTGTTGAAAATGCTTCAAACGTCATGAGGGAAGTGTGCTGTAGGATGGACTCGCAACAGTTTTGAGTCTGTCCAAACATGGAAGCTGTTGGAATTGACTGTGTTGAAAACATGAAGAGTCGCGTCCAGGGCCCTAGTCTCGGAGGACTGTACTGGTGACCATAGGAAGGTCTGTGTTTAGAGAAACTTCAGGAAGACACCATTCATGGCAGTGTCTTCCCAGTTGATGAAAGAAGATAGAACAAGGATGGACTCTGGGCAAGTTGGATACTGTGAGTTTAGTGCAAGCCATGGCTCTTAGACTTCCACAATGCTTATTGGCATAGCAAGACCTGGGGTCATCCAAACTGTCTACCTCTGTTTAAAAAGCATCAAACGTCAGGAGGGAAGTGTGGTGTAGGACTGACTCATGACATTTTTGAGACTGTCGAAACATGGAAGCTGTTAGAAATGACTATGTTGAGAACGTGAGGAGTCGCATGCAGAGCCCTAGTCTCGGATGTCCATACCTATGATCATAGGAAGGTTTGTGTTGAGTGAAATTTCTTCAGGCCAACACCCAATCGTGGCAGTGTCTTCCCAGTTGAGGAAAGAAGATAGAACAAGGATAGACTCAGGGCAGGTTGGATACTGTGAGTTAAGTGCAGGCTACAGCTCTTAGGCTTCCAAAACGTTTACTGGAAGAGCATGATCTGTGGTCATCCCAACTCTCTACCTCTGTCAAAAACACTTCAAATGCCATGAGGGAAGTGAGGTTTAGGACTGACTCACAACAGTTTTGAGACTGTCGAAACATGGAAGCTATTGGAACTGACTGGGTTTAGAAACATGAAGAGTCACGTACAGGGCCCTAGTCTCGGACGTCCATTCTGGTGGCCACAGGAAGGTATGTGTTAGTGAAACTTCTTCAGGTGGACACCCATTCATGGCATTGACTTCCCAGTTGAGGAAAGAAGATAGAACAAGGATGGACTCTAGGATGGTAGGACACTATGAGTTATGTGCAGGCCAAGTCTCCTAGGTTTCCAAAACGTATATTGGCAGAGCACGACCTCTAGTCATCCAAACTGTCTACTTCTGTCAAGAACACTTCAAACATCATGAGGGAATTGTGCTTTGGGACAGACTCGTGACACTCTTGAGATTGTCGAAACAGGGAAGCTGTTGGAACTGACTGGGTTTTAAAACATGAAGAGTTGCGTGCAGGGCCCTAGTCAACACAGTCAGTTCCAACAGCTTCCATGTTTCAAACTGCAGTGACTTGCACTTCCTTCGCAGTTTAAAAATGGCCCAGAGACCATCTTTGCTCTATCTTCTTTCCTGAAGTGAAAAGCCATTGCAACTAAGGTGCACACACCTGAAGGGCATTCCCTAAACCAAGCTTGTTCTAGTGTCACAGCACACTGCAGAGAACAATGTCACTCAATGAACTGGCTCTCTCTGGGCTATAGGGGCATTTCTGGCCATGTGCCAAAACAGACAGAAACGCCTCTCCATGAAACCCGGATCCGGCAAGTTAAGGACTATTTTCAAAGTTGTTGTTTTATTTCAAGGAAATGGCATTGTATACACATTCTGGAAACTACATGGTTTTTAATCCATACTCTGAGGAACACTTTATTTCCTTTTTATGTGAGGGCTTAATCTTACATCTTACCTTCTGCAAATTTCCTTCCTGACAGTTGAATCATTTTCAACAGACGTAGACAGCTCTGTCGTCCATTTTGTACTCTCTGAATATAAGTTTTAGTAGCATAAGAAGAGTGCCATATACTTAATTCATAGTTTCAAATCTGTCCAGAGACAGTCTTTGTACTCTCTTCTTTCCTGACGTGGTAAGCCATTTCAATAGTGTTACTTGCCTCAAGGTCATTCAAAGGAGTTCACTAAATACTCATGTAATTTAGGAGCTCTTTGACACATGGTTTCAACACAGAGTCGCTATGAAAATTTCAACGAAAGGCTTTTAGTAGTCTTATCCATGTAAGATTAAGCCCTCATATCTAAGGGATATGATGTGTTTTCATTTTTGTTGGTTTTGATGAATTGTTTAAATTCTATAATACCTTAGTTGACCCATTCATTCTTTAGCAGCATGTTCTTTAACCTCGAAACATTTGAATACCTTCCAAATGATTTAATCCTTGTTTCAAAACATTGTATTCTTAAACAAATGCAGAGACCATCTCAATCTTTTGGTATTGGTTGAGGCCTGACTTGTGACCCAGTATTTCAACTGTCATGGAGGAAGTTCCACATGCTCCAAGAAGAATGAGTATTCTATTGTTTTAGAATTCAATATATATCTGCAAAGTCCATCTGGGCCAGTATGTCATTCAAAGCCTTGTTTCTTTGTTGATCTTCTGCTAAGATTATCTGTCCATTACTGTGAGTGGGGTGTTGAAGTCTGCTATTCATGTATTATTATCAATATATTTCTTTACTTTGGCCATATGATAGAGAGTCTCTCTGCATCTCTTACTACAATCTTTGGTTTAAAATCCAATTTGTCTGCATAATGGGGTCAGCAATAAGGATTGCTACACCAGTTTTCTTTTAAAGCCATTAGCATAGTAAGTCATTCTCCATACCCTCACTATCAATCTGGAGGTGTGTTTAAGTTTAAAACTCTTCTCTTGTAGATAGTAAGGATCTACAAGGATGTACACTTTGTAGGGTCTACAGGTTGTAAGGTCTATAAGGACGCACCCTGCTTTTTTATCCAATCTGATACTCTGTGTCTTTTAATTGTAGCATTCTGCCCATTTACATTCAGAGTTACTATTGAAAGGTATGAATTTAGTATCATTGTATTGCCTGTAAAGTCTCTGTTTCTGTAATTTGCCTCTGTTTCTTTCTGGTCTGGTATTCTTTTAGTCTCTTTGTGTAAAGAATCACCCTAGTATTTCCTGAAGGGCTGGTTTGGTGGTCATATATGCTTTCAGATTCTGCCTCTCCTAGAAAATTTTTATTTCTCCATGCATTCTGGACGATGGCCTTGCTGGATGAAATATTCTTGCCTGAATGTTCCTCTCATATAGTACACAAAATATGTCTTGCAAGCCCTTTGTGGCCTGCCAACTGTTTGGAGATAAGTCTGATATTATTCTGATGTTCCTCCCTCATTAAGTAAAGAACCTCTTCTCCCCAGCTGCTTTCAGGACAGTTTCTTTGTCTCTAAGATCTGCAAGTTTTACTATTACATGTAAGGATATTGATCTATTTTTATTGACTTTGGGAGGGGTCCTTGTCTGCTTCTTGGACTCACATGCTTTTTTCCTTCCCCAGATTAGGGAAGTTCTCAGCTAAGATTTTCTCAAATATACCTTCTCTCACTCTCTCTCTCTCTGCCCTCTCAGGGATCCTAATAATTTCGACATTGGAATGTTTCATGGCATCATTAATCTCTCCAAGGTTTCCCCACTCCCATGGGCCATTAGTTGTTTTTCCCTCTTTTTTTCAACTTCTTTCCTTTCCATCTTATCCTCTACATCACTTATTATCTCTTCTGCTTCATTTACCCTAGATGTTAGAGGATCCAGTTTATACTGCTTCTCATTCATAGCATTTTTTTAAAGTTTGGCCTGATCCTCCACTTAAGAGATTCTGTATTGCAATGTATGCTTTTTGCTAGCCTACCTATTACCTTTATTATTGCTATCCTGAATTCTATCTCTGACTTATTCTTTATATCTATATCAAATTAGCTCTGTGGCAGAGAACAGTACCTCTGGGTTTGGGTTTTTTTTTTTTTTTCACCTCCTTCTAGTCAATCTGTCCAGAGAATGATGGGTGGGTGAATTGAATGACAGAGTCCAACATGTCAGCCATGACCCAAGCAAGATGTACCTTAGAATAATCCAGAGTGTTTGGGAGGCACCACAGAAAATCAAACAAAGCCACAATGAAACATAAGAATGAAATAAAAATATTTTGAAAAGGGGGAAGGAGGAAAGACTATAATCTCACACGTGGACAAAGCAGGGTGGTCCAATTGTTCCCAAGTGAATTTTGGTCTCTGTGTTAGAAAATATTACATCCCCAAACTACAAGGAATGTAATATATTTGAATATAATGAGGAAAGCACTAAAATGAAGTATATATAAGATATAGATGTGAAAAAATACATGTTAAAAAGCGCCTATCAGATATGTTGGTATAATGAGCATCAAGTTGAAATGGGAAGAATATATGAAGAAAGGAAAAAGAGACACGAGGCATAAGAAGGAAAAAAAGAAAAGGAGAATTTTATCTGGAAAAAAAAAAAAAAAGAAAAGAAAAGACTTGTGAGGCAACACCTGGAGTTCAATATACTATTTTCCCTGGCATTGGAATTTTACAGTCTTGTGGGATCCATAAGTTTGTTGTTCACCTGTTTTTCCAGACTATTTTCTGTGGGAGGGGACTGCTGTGCTGTTTTCTCAGGTATGCCTGCCTGGGTGGAGTTTTCCCACCCCCTAACACAGGGATGGACTCAGTGAAAACCAGTCCTCTGTGTAGCTTTTGGTCCCTGGAGGTTTTTCACACCTTTTCAGAGAATCAGACCAAAAATGGGTCTCACCAAATCTCTGGCCCGGAGCAGAAAGAATGCCATCTTCCCACTCTAATAAAACTTCTGGGACAGTCTTCACTTCTTTATGTGCCCAAACCCACAATATCCCATGGCACACACTCACTGCAACTCTCTCAAAAGTAGTCCCAGGGACCTGGGAGTGCCACTGTCCTGCATTACTCTAAAACTGCAAGTGGCCATGGGTTGGCATACACAACCAAAGCTCTTGGATTATGTCTGGGTACACCCTAATGTTTTTTATGAGCTGCTACCATCCTGCAAGCTTTTGCCTAGTTGTGGGTACAGCTGTTTCATCTCTCTCAGGGGATGATAAATGGACCCCATGTTCCAGTTCTTTTCAGGCTGATCAGGAAAGGAGTGATTACCAACAAGCCTGATTCATGTGACATGAGCTGGGATTCCTCTCCTGGGCTCCCTGACCATAACTTGCTTCCTGTCTCCACTGTTCAGGCACTCTGCTGGTTTAGGCACCCCTGTTCAACCTGTAACCACTTGGATCCTGAGACAACAGTGCCCCACCTAGAATTCTGCCTTTAATTTCCAGATCCACTTTCAGAGAGGGATGTCTTTCACGATAGCTGATTTCTAAGGGTTCTGATTTTGTGCTCTGGTGTTACATCACTTTCCAGGAGGCAACTTATGAAGGCTCCCTCTACTATCTATCTTCCAATATCTCCCTACAGATTCACGATTCTGTACTTCCTATGTTGCAAAAGGCAGTCCATTCTCTGCTTGTAGAAATCCAGATATATGTTACATCTCAGGATGATTTGGTGGGTGTTCCTAATGGTTTGATAGATATTCCGCTAAATGCAGGGACCAGCTGAAATAAGGTCCTCTACATCTCTGCCCTCTTGCCTCCCACACAGATTTTGAAAATTCTTCTATCTTCAGGGAAGAAAACGTTAGTTGAAACACAGTTTCTCCAGTGTTATTTTTATTTTATTTATTTATTTTTTAAATTTCTTTTCAGTGTTCCAGAATTCATTGTTTATGCACCACATCCAGTGCTCTAACATAATATGTGCCTTCCATCTCCAGTGTTATTTTTAGAGTTATTTGTTATATGGCATGTTCCTTAGGCTTCCACACATAAATTTGGAAAGTGCTTTTACTATCATAAAACAAGATGTTAGTTAAAGATGCACAGCAAAGGAAACAGTCAAAAAAACAAAGAGGCAACCCACAGAATGGGAGAAGATGTTTGCAAATGACAGTACAGTCAAAAGGTTGATATCCAGGATCTATAATGAACTCCTCAAACTCAACACACAAAAAACAGATAATCATATCAAAAAAATGAGCAGAAGATATGAACAGACACTTCTCCAATGAAGACATACAAATGGATATCAGACAGATGAAAAAATGTTCATCATCAGTAGCCATCGGGAGATTCAAATTAAAACCACATGGAGATAACACCTTACACCAATTAGAAATGGCCAAAATTAGCAAGACAGGAAACAACATGTGTTGGAGAGGATGTGGAGAAAGGGGAACCCTCTTACACTGTTGGTGGGAATGCAAGTTGTTGTAGCCACTTTGGAGAACAGTGTGAAGATTCCTCAAGAAATTAAAAATAGAGCTCCCCTATGACCCTGCAATTGCACTCCTGGGTATTTACCCCGAAGATACAGATGTAGGGAAAAGAAGGGCCATCTGTACCCCAATGTTTATAGCTGCAATGGCCACGGTCACCAAACTGTGGAAAGAACCAAGATGCCCTTCAACGAATGAATGGATAAGGAAGATGTGGTCCATATACACTATGGAGTATTATGCCTCCATCAGAAAGGATGAATACCCAACTTTTGTAGCAACATGGACGGGACTGGAAGAGATTATGCTGAGTGAAATAAGTCAAGGAGAGAGAGTCAAGTATCATATGGTTTCACTTATTTGTGGAGCATAACAAATACCATGGAGGACATGGGGAGTTAGAGAGGAGAAGGGAGCTGAGGGAAATTGGAAAGGGAGGTGAACCATGAGAGACTATGGACTCTGAAAAACAATCTGAGGGTTTTGAAGGGGCGGGGGGTGGGAGGTTGGGGGAACCAGGTGGTAGGTATTAGGGAGGGCACGTATTGCATGGAGCACTGGGTGCGGTGCAAAATCAATAAATACTGTTATGCTGAAAAGAAATGTAAAAAAAAAAGAAGAAGACTATATAAGGATAATGAGGACAGAAATTAGAAGAATAATGAAAAGAAATAAAGGTTATTATATATATATAAAAGATGCATCCTACACTGACTTGTTTCCCAGAGTTAAGGATATTGCACTTTCCTTAAGCTTTCAAACACACCTTTGATAATGCTTCCATAATCAGGAAAGAAAGTGTTGGTTCAAAGGTTTCTATTTTGGAACACTACATCAAAAACTATTCTTGTTTTTTATGGTGACTAACATAACAAAATTTTTAAAAAGAAAGAAGTTTTCTATACACTATTATTTCTTAGAGTTAAGGATATGGCAATTCCTTATGCTTCCACTCATATTTGAATATGCTTCTATCTTCATGAAACACAACTAGTTGAAAGAGATATTCTACACAGACCTGTTTCACAGAGTTAAGTCTATGACACATTCCCTATGCTTCCACAAATATAATTGAAAATGCTTGTACCTACACGAAGGAAGATTTTAACTGAAAGATGGCTTAAATTGAGTGATTTTTCCATTTTATTATGCTTAACTAACCAATATATGATACATAATTAATTTTGATGTAGTGTTCAATGATTTATTAGTTGTATATAATACCCAGTGCTGCTCATATCACACACCCTCCTTCATTCCCATCATTCAGTTACCCATACCCCCACCCTCCTGTCTTCTTTAACCTTCCATATATTTCCCAGAGTCAAGATTCTCTTGGGGTTTGTCTCCCTCTCTGACTTTTTCCCATTCAGTTTTTCCAACCTTCCCCTATTGTCCTCTGAACTATTCTTTATTTTTCACATATGAACAAAACCATATGATAATTTTCTTTCTCTTCTTAATGTATTGCACTTAGAATTTTTGAAGGATTTGTCCCGCACTATTCTTTTGTCTCCTGTCCCTTAATTCCTCAGCCCTTTAATGGAAGGATGCTTTCCATAACTTTCTCAGAGTTATGTGTATGGCCGTATCCTTTTGCATTCACACACACTTTGGAAAATGCTTGTCTCTCTGCAAAGAAGATGTTGGTTGAAAGACAGTTTCTCCACAGTGTTGTTTTTTAGAGTTCAGTGGATGGCACTTTCACTTCCACACATATATTGATAACATTTCTATCTTCATGAAACAAGATGTGAGTTGAAAGGGGCATTCTAAAGAGATTTGTTCCTCCCTGAGTGAAGTATATTATATGTTCCTCATGCTTTCACACACACATTTGAAAATTCTTCTGTCTTCAGGAATGATGATGTTAGTTGAAACAGTTTCTAATGGCACTTCATTTCATTTTCACGTGTACATTTGAAAAAGTGCCTGTCTTCCTGATACAAGAAGTTGGTTGAAAGTCCCATTCTACATGAACTTGTTTCTCAGTCAAGTATATGTCACTTTACTTGTGCTTTCACATGCAACTTTTAAAACACTCCTGTCTACCTGAAAGATGGTAGTGGAAGTATGATTTCTCTATAGGGTAACATCTCAAGAGTGTTACATATGTGGCAATTTCCTTATGCTATCACACACACTTTTGGAAGTGCTTCCAGCCTCAAGAAAAAAGATATTCATTGAATCTGTTTTTTCCCTACAGTGCTGTTTCATAAAGTTTATTGTGCTTTGTTTGAGCATCCATATGTATATATTTTTTTAAGATTTTATTTATTTATCAGAGAGAGAGATGGGAAGAGAGTGAGCACAGGCAGACAGAATGGCAGGCAGAGGCAGAGGAGAAGCAGGCTCCCTCCTGAGCAAGGAGCCCGATGTGGGACTTGATCCCAGGATGCTGGGATCATGACCCGAGCTGAAGGCAGCTGCCCAACCAACTGAGCCACACAGGCGTCCCCATATGTATATTTGAAATAGTTTCTATCATCATGAAACAAGATTTTAGTGGAAGGATGTATTCAATACAAACTTGTTTCTCAGAGGTAAGTACAGGACAGTATCTTTTTTCTTTCACACACACTGTTTTAAAATTTTTTACTTATTTTTTAAATTTCTTTTCAGTGTTCCAGAATTCATTGTTTATGCACCATACCCAGTGCTCCATGCAGTACATGCCCTCCACAATAACCACCGCCAGGCTCACCCAACTTCCACCCCTCTCCCCTCCAAAACCCTCAGATTGTTTCTCAGAGTCTACAGTCTTTCATGGTTCATCACACACTTTTGAACATGCTTCTACCTTCAGGAAACATGATGTTAGTTGAAATTCAGTTTCTCTCCTGTGTTGTTTCTTAGAGTTATATTTGTGGCACTTTTCTTGTGCTTCCATACATACATCTGAAAACTCTTCTATCTTTGTGAAACCGAATATTCATTCAAAGTTTCCTTCTATACAGACTTGGTCCTCCAAGTCAAGAATATTTCACTTGTACTTATGTTTCAGACACACTTTTGAAAGTACTTTTATCTTCTGAAAAGAAAGAGTTCATTGAAAGACAGTTTCTCTAAAGTGTCATTTCTTAGAGTTAAGTATAGGGCATTTTTTTTTAAGCTTCAAATGACATATTTGAAAATCCTTGTACCTTCACGAATCAACATGTTAGTTCCAAGGTGCATTCTATCTACACAACAAAAGTTTCTTAACATTCACTACATGGCACTTTCTTTATGCATTCACACACACTTTTGCAAATGATTTCACCTTCATTGCAGAAGAGGTGAGTTGAAAGACGGTTTCTATACTGTGTTCTTTCTTAAAGTTCAATGTATGGCACTTTCCATATGCTACAACACATACATTCATTGGAAGACACTTTTATGGTCAAGAAAGAATACGCTCATTAAGAGAGGGTTTCTATACATTGCTCTTTGGCAGAGTAAGTGTATGGCACTTTTCTAATGCTTCCACACATACATGGAGAATCACTCTATCTTCATGAAAGAATATATATATATATTTTGAAGGAGACTATCTACACAGGCTTCTTTCTCAAAGTTAAGTAGATGGTTACTTGCCTTAGGTTTGCATGCATACATATGAAAGAGTTTCTATCTTCATGAACAATCATGTTGGTCAAAAGAGACTTTTTATGAATGAATGGGTCAACCGGGAAATTAAAGAAGAATTGAAAAAAATCATGGAAACAAATGATAATGAAAATACAACGGTTCAAAATCTGTGGGACACAACAAAGGCAGTCTTGAGAGGAAAATATATAGCGGTACAAGCCTTTCTCAAGAAACAAGAAAGGTCTCAGGTACACAACCTAACCCTACACCTAAAGGAGCTGGAGAAAGAACAAGAAAGAAACCCTA
>NC_081574.1:39973631-40014848 GCF_022355385.1 Mustela nigripes | reverse complement strand
GTTAAGATGTATTTGTTTGACTTAGAAATTATACATTAGCAATTGAAAAAAAAAAAAAAGAGACTTTTTATATAACATGCTCTTGTAGGGCACAATATAAGGCCTTTACCCTTTGCTTTCACACACACATTTGAAAATGCTTCCATCTCTATGAAAGATTGTAGTTAAAGATGTTTCTTTAGAGTGTTCTTATTTAGACTCATGTATATGTTACTTTCCTCATGCTTCCATAGGTACATTGCAAAAGGCTTCCATTTTTATGACTGAAGATGCAGTTGAAGGGAGGTAGCTGTACAGTTTTCTTTCTCAGAGAGAAGTAAATGCTACTTATGCTTTCACACATACATTGGTAAATGCTTCTATCTTAATGAAAGATGGTCTTAGTTGAAAGATGGTCTCTATATCATGTCATTTCTTGGCATTAAATCTATGGTACTTTCCTTGTGCTTCGACAGAGACATTTGAAAACTCTTCTATCTTCCTGAAAGATGGTAAACAAGGATGGTACCTACACAGTGTTCTTTCTTACATGGCACTTTGCTTATATCTCCACACATACCTTTCAAAACACTTCTGTTTTAATTGTGTCCTATCCCTTGCACCTTGAGTCCTAGTGTTCAGGCCCTTTCTGCCCCACAGGCCTGTTTGGGTTTATGATGATTGCACCTGATATATTGGAGGCCTATTGATAACAGTGCAGAGATCTGCCATGAGGGCTGAGTTGAGGGCTGGCATTAAGGTAAGTTTATGGCTTTCAATGTGGCCTCAGGGGTTGCTGAGGGTCATGTTTAGGATTAGATTTTCACTACAATACTTCTCTCCCACTCCATTCTGAGGGCTGCCTGTGGCACAGTCTCCTTCTGTACCTTCATGCAGTGGCTTAAGTATTCTTACATTTGCCAGGGGTCCAGATCCATTGTACCCTCAGATTGTGAGCTCAGGCCCTGTCATTGCCACAGCCAGGACTAGGACAACTGTTCCAGTTCAGGAGACGATAGGAGCTGATTCAGTGGCAGCAAGGAGATATGACCAGGTACTGAGTTGAGGATGACCCTTAGGATGAGACTCCTGCTTCTTGTTTAATTTCAGTGGGATGTTAATAGTGATGATAAAGTTATGAATTCAGTAAAATCATGCTCTCCCAGAAGAACCCGGGGACTGCATGTGGCATGCTTGGTTCTGTGCTCTTGCCTGAGTAGTCTGACATTGGCCAGGTGTCACAAATCCATTATAACCCCAGAAGTAGTGTTTGAGTGCTTTCAGCCCCACAGGCTGGTCTAGGGTTAGGGTGAGTGAATGGGTGGCAGTTGGAACCTATCTAATGACAGTGTGAGGGCCTACCCTGAGGGCTTATGTTTGTAACTGACACTACAGTGAGGCTCAAGCTTCTGTTCTGACTTCATGGGAATGCTAAGGGTGTTGGTGAGGATTCAGTATTCACTAGAATCCATCTCCTCTGCTGAAAACCAGTGTTGCAAGACGGTTTCTTTTGCTTTCTTCCATCAGTGGTCTGCTATCTTCTAGATATCCCAAAACCATTGGTTCTCAGATTTTTATTTTTTAAGTTTCAGAGAGTGACACAGCCAAGCAAGACAAGGTTTATGGTCCAGGAGATGGTAGGAGTCTATCCAATGACAGTATGGAGACCTGTTGTGAGGCCTGAGTTGAGGGTGAGGATTCAGGTGAACCTCAACATTAGCATTTGCACTCAGGCGCTAAGCCCACTGTGGGATCAGGGGTCAGATTTCTGCTAGATTCATGGTACTTTCTCAGCTATGATGGTGGCACTTGGCCTGGTTTGTTTCTGCATTCCTGTAAGAGTGGTCCTACACCAGTCTTGTATCCCTAACCCCATTGTTCCTCAGATATTGCATTTGGGCCCAGGAAGGAAAATAGCCATGCCTAGCTGAGTGTGAGAATCTGGGAGGTGGTAGGCACCTGTGTCATGGCAGTGAGGGCAAGTGTCTGAGGACAGAGAAAAGGGTTAGAATTAGGGGAGTATGTGGCCCCAGGTACATTCTCCTTGTCTTCCTGAGATTTAGGAACTTCTCTCTAAACATAGTCTATTTCAAGCAACATCCTGAGGGGTTGCAAGCCACATGGTTTCCCCCTATGCTCTTGCCTGATTAGCCTAGCATTACATAGGAGTTCAAAATCTACTGAGATCTCCCAAGTAGGATTCAGGTCTGGTCAGGGCAATATCCAGGGCTAAGGTTAGGGCTACAGAGATTAGGGGCACAAGGGATGGCAGTGCATAGTCCTAACCTGAGGTCTGAATGGAGGTCTGTTATTACAGCGAGGCTCAGTCTTCAGGGATCCCCTCACAGAAATTCTCACAGTGGGGCTGAGTTGCTGGTTTGGGGCTCGAATCCTGTTTGTTTGCAATCTGGGCATTGCAAGTGCCTTGGTCTCCTTCAGTGCTCCTTACTCATTCATCTGACATCAGTCTAGGAGCCAAATCATCTCCGCCCTCAGAACTAGGGTTCATACACCTTTACTTCCATGGCCAGGGCTAAGGTTGAAGTTCTGGGCCAGGAGATGGTGGGAGTCTATTTGATGGCCATGTGGAGACCTGTCCTGAGGCCAGAGTTTAGGGGAGCATTAGTGTGAAACCAGTGTGAATGTTTTTGATCTGTGGGGTTAGGCTCCTTGCTTGGTCCAGGGTCAGGTGTTCCTCAGAATCATGTTATTGGGTCCTCCCTTGTACTTGTCCATGCATGCTTCTCCACAGTCTTGGAGGATTTATCCATACTCTTCCTCTGTCCCACCTCCCATCACTCCTCAGCCTTCTAGTGGGAAGATGCTTCTCTGCAGGCTCCTCTCTCAGTGCTATGTGTATGGCCATTTCCTGGTGCATTCACACACACTTTGGAAAACGAGTCTCAAATCTGAAGAAAAAGGTGGTGCTTATAAGAAAGTTTCTCCACAGTGTTTCTTAGAGTTCAGTGGATGGCGCTTATGTTTCCACATACACATTGATAACATTTCCAGCTTCATGAAAGATATGAGTTGAAAGGGTCATTCTAAATAGACTTGATTCTCCCTCAACGTGAAATCCATGACAAGTTCCTCATGCCTTCACACACACTTTTGAAAATGCTTCTGTCTTCAGGAATAATGACATTCATTGAAACAAATTACTCTACATTGTTGCTTCTTACTGTTAAGTGGATGGCACTTCCCTTTTCTGCCACACATTCACATGGAACTTACAAACATCTTGGGAACTTGCAAACAACACACTCAAGATACAGGATGTTGTTTGAAAGGGCCATTCTGCATGAACTTTTTTCCCAGAGTCAAATATATGTCAACTTCCTTGTACTGCCACACATATTGTGCAAAAAACACTCCTGTCTTCCCAAAGGATGGTACAAAAGAGATTATTTTTCTACAGAGTGGATTCTGAGACAACCTCATCCCATCAAATGCACTTTTCAAAGTGCTTCCATCTTCAGGAAAGAAGATGTTTATTGAAACAGTATTTTTCTACACTGAGGTGTTATATAAGTAAATAATCACTAAATTCTACTCCTGGGGGTACCTGGGTGGCTCAGTGGGTTAAGACCTCTGCCTTCAGCTTGGGTCATGATCCCAGGGTTCTGGGATCAAGTCCCACATAGGGCTTTCTGCTTGGAAGGGAGCCTGCTTCCCCCTCTCTCTCTGCCGTCCTCTCTTCCTACTTGTGATCTCTGTCTGTCAAATAAATAAATAATAAATAAATAAATAAATAAATAAATAAATCTTAAATTCTACTCCTGAAATGAGGAGAATGCCAAATGTTAACTAACTAGGATTTAAATAGAAATTGAAATAAACAACAAAAAGGAAACCTGGGAGCCTGGTAATGTTTTTGTGAGCATGGGAGAGGTGAGGCCACCAGACTACTCGTGATTTGACTTCGGCACTATCTGGGCATTGTGAGGCCTAGGGCATTTGAAATGCCCAGCAGAGAGTGTTTGAGGGTAGGCGGGGCCATCCCTTGTTGGGAAAAGAGCTGGCCTCATCTCTGGGGCAAATAGACATAGGGGCATCTCCCGGATATTTCCCCTTCCTCCTTGAAATGGAGACCTTGACTCTTTTGGTTAGCCATCCCTATATTCTTGCATTATTCCTAATGAGGCCTTGCTTCCATCCAGGGGGGGCTCCCATGCAGCCAACATCCAAGGATTGCTGTGAAGTTCCCACTATAATCCAGTGGTAAGGGGGAGTAATCAGTGTCTGACATCCCAAAAAAACCATGGCATTCGTGATCCTGAGCATGTGCTTGGCCGACTGGTGGTATCATCATGCCCAATAACCAGGTTTCTTCCCTCCCTTGGCTCATCCAGATGCCTTCATTATGAACAGCAGATAAGCTGTGCACATGCAGTATGCCCCAGGACGTGGTTAGTGCAGAAACTGTCCTTTCGAGTCATACCGCACCAAGGTCCCATTCTCAACGCTTAAGCAGCAGTGGCAAGCACCCACATGGTACTGTTGAACCTCTGCTATCGTTATCCACCAGTGAGATGGGTCGGGAAACAGCCAAGTCCAGAAGCTGTCCCTGTCATCCTGAGGGGAGAATGTCAGCTTCTTGCTGACAGGGGTCCCATATGCAAACAATGGGAATTTCTCTTTGCCCAAGTTCACAGGTGTTAGCTCTTCTGGAGGTGGTCCCCTTGCCAGGTGCAATGCCATTCACCACATGAGGCCATTCTCATCTCTCCTCATGAACTTTAAACTTCTGTGTATCCAGGTTGACCCTTTCATTCTTTCCTTAGGGTTTATTTACTGATTTATGTGAGAGAGAGGAAGGAGAGTACACATGACTAGGGGGAGGCTCAGAATGAGAGGATCTTCAAGTAGACTCCCTGCTGAGCACAGAGTTGGTCTTGGGGCCTCATCTCACAATCCATGAGATCCTGACCTCAGCTGCAACCAAGAGTCAGATTCTTAGCCCCCAGAGCCAACCAGAGGGCCCTACCCTTTTCTTTTTACCCAAAACTAGATGAACCCAGGGGATCACTTTGAGCTAGTGTCTTAGAGCCTCTCTCTAACATAGGGATCATGCAGAGATCTTAAGACTGTGGTGACGTTGTGCCACGTTCGTTTCAGAACATTTGGGATATCCAAAACCTTCAGGGGTCTGAAGAGGCTCAGCAGAAAATGTTTGTGTGGGGGCCAAACTATAGGGTTTTGGTGGAAGTTGGCCTCATTCCAGGGGCAAGGAGAAACAAAGTGAGATCTCTCCCTGGCAGGATTTTCTTTTCCCCCTCTCCTGTGTGAAGTGTAGAACATGGATCCTCTCAGTACACCTTCCTATAACCTTCTGTATTTCTGACTATGTAAAGACATGGCTCACATTCAGGGGGGATAGAGCTCTCATTCACACTGACATCACAAGAATATTTTAATGAGTTCTCACATTGTTTCTGTGTAACTGAGCATAATTGTTGTCTGCCATATTCCCAGGAGGATGGCCCTCCTGTCCCTGTACAGTTGCTGCTCAAAGGACAGTGGTTAGTGCACTGATGATTAGCCATCCAATCACCCCACCCATGTCACTCTCACACCTGTGTGTACCACATGCAATTGCATACCCCACAGACACCACACAAACAGCAGGCCCAGGCACACTTCCATCACATGCCCATGGCGCAAACTACACAGGGCCACCACACACAACACAGTGCCTGGAGACACAGTACCAATACCTCACACACACACTGCATCCATACACCAAACACCTACACACTTCAATAGAGCACACCCATATGAGATATACACCATATACCCACCACTCCTACACAGAACACATATATACACTGCATTCACCCTTCACACACTTGAAAACACATAATATGCACACACCACACACCATACCTATGCCACAGACACATAGACACATATTACCACACAATCTCCAAACACACTGTGCACATATGCAACATATACCATGTATGTGCCACACACAAGACTCTCACCCAACAATGTAACACACATTTAGACATACAGAATGCAGACCAAGTTAACTACACACACACACACACACACTCCACAACAAAATGCACAATGTATGCCACCCACCTACTATACACACACCACCCAAAAAACGTATATACCAAACACATACCACACACACATGTTTCATTTACCTCATATACAGCATGGTCACACCAGGAGCGCCAAGTATATTTAATGCAAATACGTCACTGAAACAGAACATTGTGGGTACACACACACACACAAGAAGGCACACGCCATCACTTTCCTACAGAAACTCACATGCATGTCAGACACCACACTCAAATTTCCTAGACGACACATTCACCAGTCCACTACCACTAAATTCATCACACATACACCTCATACCACACACAATGTGTGTGTAACACATACACACTTCCAAACACACACACAATGCCTACAGACATGCACACCACAAATACAAAATACACATGACACACACTGCACACACAGCACACACAATCACACACAGACATCACACATGCACCACACAATTACATGTACACTGCCCACACAGAAATCCCACAAACACCACACAAATGCTAAACACCCACACCACAAAGAAACCTCAGAAGCTGAACACACAGTACATACAATAGTCACATCACCCATACAATACCAGCACTTGTCAATCACACACAGACTGGCACCACACACATAACCACACTCACCCATGCACCATGAAAACACATGAACACCACACACAACACTCATAGTACACACACTCCAAAAGGCCACCAAACGGGCACACCTACAACACAGACACATCACACCTACAACACACACCACCTATACAATGCAAACACACACCACACACCATACAAACATTGCACAAGAAGAGACACACCACTCACATCCCACATTGAATCCACGAGTATAACACACAGGCAACAAATTCATACCACACATAATTGACCCATTAACACATGTACATCACAAACAAAAGACACATGACACTTACAACACATAGACCACATACACACACACACACACACACACACCCCTACCCACATCATATAGACCACACACACTACCCAATAGAATACATGCACTACACATATTCCGCAAAATGCACGCTCAAACACACACAACACACATACCAAACACGAACCTACCACAAAGGCACTGGACACCCCATACACAAAAATGTCACATACTCCCTTCACACACACTACAGTTGCACCAATAGCCACCACACATTCAGCACCTACCCACCCTGCATACACTGTCCATATGCCACAACTCTACAACTCACCCACTCCTTACATCACCGCACACTTACCAAAGAAACACAACACACTGGCCTCACACACACACCAGACATAGGCCAAATGAACACACAAAACCCACACAAACACCAACATACACATAAATACTTTACACAATATAATGTACACCGCACAGGCAACGCACATTACAGGCATGTACTAAGTACATGTAGGTCACCTAACAACATACGCCACATATATGCCAGACACTCACACTTCGACAACAGAAAAAACAGGTCACACAACATGCACACCATATGCAAACTAAAATATACCATGCGCACCCATGCATCTCCCACCAACACACCACACATGGGCCACATGCAAACACAGTAGGCACACACACACACACACACACACACACACAGAGCATGCACACACCATCGATACACCACACTCAGCCCACACAGACCACCCAAAACTACATCACACATACACCATGCACAGAACACACAAATAACCCATGCACAACACATGCACCACAAACACACTGCACATATATCATATATACACACCACAGATACCCCACCCATACACACTGTTATGCCCCAATAATGGGTCCGTGATTAAAGGAGTGAGACTGATAAAAAGCGAGGGTCAATCAAAGCTTTATTTCACACCAAGCATCAAGAATCTAACCAAATGTTCAGGGACGCACCTCTTACAAGAGAGGGTGACCCTTCCCTGTTTCACAGACTAGTTTTTAAGGGCAAAAGCCATGCAGTTGGGCCTGGCCACGCACAGTGACCAATGAGATTGTAACACACACAGGAAACTCCACAGTGATGCTAGGTGACCAAATGAATTACAATTTACCCTAGTAGACATTTGAACCAGCCTATTACACCTTGATTAGGATTGGCGCCAAAAGGCTCCCAAAGGGTGGAGCCCATACTCCTTGGTAACCAGGGAGACAGTATGCACCCCCCCTCCACTGAGGTCTCCACCTGGCCTGACCCACCTTTGTATCTGGGCTTTGTTACCTGAAGCTGGTTTCCGGGATTGTCTCCAAGTAAATCCCCTGGGGGAAGGGGAGCAGGGACAGTTTCTAAATAGGTCCTTACACACACTACACAAACACCAAACATACACTACACAAAACACATCTCCAACACACACAAACCACACATATAACACAGAAAACAGACCACATATACACCACTCAGGAACTACACACAAAAACACCACACCTCTACACTCAGCTACACCCACATACTCTTTTTTTTAAAAGATTTTATTTATTTATTTGACAGAGATCACAAGTAGGCAGAGAGGCAGGCAGAGAGAGAGGAGGAAACAGGCTCCTGGCTGAGTAGAGAGCCCAATGCGGGGCTCGATCCCAGGACAGTGGGATCATAACCTGAGCCGAAGGCAGAGGCTTTAACCCACTAAGCCACCCAGGCGCCCCATACACCCACATATTCAACACACCTCCATAGACCACACACACCACAAAGTCAGAACACTTATCCCACTCACATCACATGCAAACCACACTATCTACAAACTCACCCATACACCATACCACACACTATTCAAATAATGAGCACAGACAGACACTCAAACACACACACACAGAGGCACACACACGTGCACAAAAACACACATGCCTGCTTAACACTTGGATGGCTGGTGTCAGCTTGCTGAACTGTACCAAGCTTGTCTCCATCTCCCAGCTGATGGACAGGCCTTCATTAGAAAGAGAAGAGAGTTCACCCATGCACAGAGCTCTCCATGGCATGGCCTGTCCAGAGAGAGCCCTTGTATTTAATACCGCACTGAGTTCTAGTTAGAAACACTGGAGGGAGAGGGGGAGACAAGATGGCAAGAAGTAGGAGGAGGTGCTCTTTCAACCTGCCCCCTAAAGTGAGCTGATTATCTCTATCAAAGAACTCTGATCACCCATGAAATCAGCCTAGGATTAGAATTATACACTTCTGGATCTCTACCGGGGCAGAAGACACCAGTGGACAGGTAAAGCAGAGTGGGAACATCGGACTGATATCAGAAAATAAACAAAAGGGAGAGGGAGCCACCAGAAGCAACACATTGGAAAGTAATACCCCAATACAAGAGTGAGCTATGATTGGGGACCAGCATTAACTTGGAGTCTGGTTGAAAGCACTCAAAAAGAACAAAAGATCTTAAGGGGAAATTGGTGGAATTGGGCGGCTAGGGATAGGGCTTAAGTCCACAGTCCCAGGACTGCCACTGTCAGCAGGGAACCAAAGAGTGCAGCAAAGAAACCAGGTCTTGGTCCCTGAGCCACTGGCACACCTGATAGCGTCTGGGTGGCGGCTCCCATGAGGGTGAAGGAGCCTGCCGTGGATGCCACAGCTTGCTATGGACGCCAGCTGGCAGAACCACAGCCTTTTGCACTATGCACGTGCACGTAATCAGGGTCTGAGTAGCGCCCCACACGCTCCCCTGAAAGAAGCCTGTGGCTTGCTAGGACCCAGAGAGTCTGAGCACTCTAAGCCTGGGCCAGTGTGAAAATCTCAGTGTGCTATCTCTTGTTGGGACCTCTCTGGTGGTCTGGACCTGCCCAGACAGCTGTGGCTAGTAATTTGTCATGGTTTGGGGTACAAGTGAGAGTTCCTGTGACCCCAGAGACTGTAACTGGGGACGTGATCTGCCAGTGGCAGAGGGGGAATTTATGTGCTCTGGGGCACCCAGAAGGGAACAGACTGAGGCTTCTTTCTGAGATGGAGGTCTGGGTGCAGTTTGCCTTCCTCTCTAAACCTCCAAAGAATGGGCCAAAAGCCGCCAAGGGGAGAAAAAACAAACAAACAAAAAAACAAAAAACCCTCCAGATAACAAAAGCCTGAAAAACCAGTTTCCTCAGAGCCCAGCCCCTTGATGGGGGCAGGAGGACTCAGCTCTAGCAAGACTCCCTGAAAAACCACGTGGCAGGCCACTCCCCAAGAAAGCCAGCCAAAAAACAAACAAACAAACAAACAAAACCAAGAGGATAACCACTACTAATTCATAGATACAACTTTTATTTTTAATTCATTCCCACTATTCTGGCTCTTTTCATTTTTTTTAAAACATTTCTTTTTAACTTATTTGCCATCACAATGAGATGTTCAGTACCTCAAATTCCATACTAGCCTTTTAACCTGTACTTTTTTGATACATGTATCTGTTTATCATTTGCTTTTCTATTTTTTAATTTCTTTTCTTTTCTTTTATTATTTTTTTTATATTCATATAGAGACAAGCTTCAACGCAATCACCTTCACCCAATCAATGCTAACCCTATAGGTAAACCGGTTTTAATACCCCTTTATTTCAGGATAGTTGAGTCCTTTAACAAAGATATCAAGATACATCCGGGAAGAATCAATATAAACTTCCTCGCTCACACTGAGAATTGAGAGCCACCCACCCATCTTATTCTTCTGTCAGTGTTTCTGCGTATTTGTTTTGGTTCTGGTAGTATATAAATTTTATACTTTGGGTTCATTTTGATGGGGTTCTTATTTATTTATTTATTTATTTTTCTCTTGTCATCTATCTGTTTTTGTTTGTTTACTTTATAAATCTTACTTTGGGGCCTATTTGGGCTGGACCTTCTCTTTTATTTTATCTTTTCCCCCCCCATGCGTGTGTGTCTCTCTCTCTCTTATTTTTTTTCTTTTTCCTTTCTTTTTGGTGGGGACTTGATTGGTCAAAAGCATTCCAGAGTACACCTAGCTTGCACCACAGTTGAAACATTCACTTACACATCTGTTCAGTCATATCTCATCAAAATGACTAGAAAGAGGAGTGCCCAACAGAAGAAAATTTCAGAGACTGGGCCCTCTCCATCAGAGCTATAGGATATGGACATAAACAGTATGTTGGAAAGGGAATTCATGCTAACAATTATCCAAGCAATAGCTAGGTTGGAGAAAGCCTTTGATGACAAAATGGAATTGATTAGGGCAGAAGTGAAAGCCACCAAGGATGATGTTCACAATGTTCTCAGTGAGCTCCAATATAATCTAAATTTTCAAAAAGCTAGGTAACTGAAGCAGAAGATAAAATTAATGATCTGGAGGACAAAAAGAGAAAAAGGATGAGGAGGAAAGCTGAAACAAACAGCTTAGAAGTCACGAAAACAGAATTAGGAAATAAATGATGCCATGAAAAGTTCCAACGTCAGAATTATTGGAATCCCTGAGGGGGAGGAGAAAGAAAGAAGACTGGAGGATACACTTGAACAAATTCTCCATGAAAAATTTTCCAATCTGGCAAATTGAACTAGCGTTCGTGTCCTAGAGGCAGAAAGGTATGCCCCCAAGTTGATAGAATCTAGAAAGACCTTGAGACCCCTGATTGTGAAAATGATGAATCATAATTTTAGACAGGAACTCTTGAAAACAGCTAGGGCGAAGAGATTTCTTACATACAGAAGTAAGCCTATCAGAATAATGTCAGACCTGTCCACAGAAACCTGGCAAGCCAGAAAAGGCTGACAAGATGTATTCAGGGCACTAAATGCGAAAAACATGGAGCCAAGAACTCTTGTTCCAGCAAGACGGACATTCAAAATGGATGAAGAGATAAAGAGCTTCCAAGATGGGCAAGTTTTTTTTTAAGATTTTATTTGTTTATTTGACACAGACAGATCACAAGTAGGCAGAGAGGCAGGCAGAGAGAGAGAGAGGAAGAAGCAGGCTTCCTGCCAAGCAGAGAGTCCCATGCGGGACTCGATCCCAAGACCCTGAGATCATGACCCAAGCCAAAGGCAGAGGCTCAACCCACCGAGCCACCCAGGCGCCCCAAGATGGGCAAGTTTTAAAAGAGTATGTGACCACTGTAAGAAATATTAAGGGGGGTTCTATAAAAGAGGAAAAGCCCAGGAACATCATTGAACAGAAATATATGGAGACAATCTATAGAAACAAAGACTTCAAAGGTAACACGATATCCATAAAAACGTATCTCCCAATAATCACTCTCAATGCAAATGACTAAATGCGCCCATAAAATGGCACAGGGTTGCAGAGTGGATAAAATGACAAGACCCATTCATATGCTGTCTACAAGAAACCCATTCTGAACCTAAGGACACATCCAGACTGGAATTGAGGGATGGAGAAGCATCTTTTATGCCAATGGGTCTCAAAAGAAGGCTGTGGTAGTGATTCTCATATCAGATAAATTAGACTTTAAAGACTATAGTCAGAGATACAGAAGGACACTACATCATTCTTAAAGGGACTATCCACCAAGAAGATCTAACAATTGTAAATATTTATGCCCCCAATATGGGAGCAGCCAATTACATAAAAAAAAAAAAAACCTGTTAATCAAGATAAAGAGTCAAATTGATATGAATACATTAATAGCAGGAGAACTTAACATGCCTCTTTCAGAAATAGATCATTCAAGCAGAAAATTAATAAAGAAACAAGAGCATTGAATAACACATTGGACCAGATGGACCTCATAGATATATACAGAACATTCCACCCTGAAACAACAGAATGCTCATTCCTCTCAAGTGCACATGAAACCTTCTCCAGAATAGACCACATACTGGGTCACAAATCAGGGCTCAACTTGATCTTTCAAAGATCGAGATTATTCCCTGCATATTCTCAGATCACAATGCTTTGAAACTGGAGCTCAACCACAAAGAAACGTTTGGAAGGAATTCAAATACCTAGAAACTAAAGACCACCTTGCTTTAGAATGCTTGGATCAACCAGGAAATCGAAGAAGAACTGAAACAATTCATGGAAACCAATGAGAATGAAGACACTTTGGTCCAAAACACATGGGATACAGCAAAGGCAGTCCTAAGGGGGAAATACATAGTCATCCAAGCTTCCCTCAAAAAAACTGAAAAATCCATAATACACCAGCTGTATCTACAACTTAAAGAACTGAAGAATCAACAACAAATTAAGCCAACTCCACACACAAGAAGGGAAATAACCAAGATTACAGCAGAGATCAATGAGATAGAAGCTAGAGATACTGTAGAATGCATCAATGAAACTAGAAGCTGGTTTTTTTTTTTTTTTTTGAAGAATCAATAAGATCGATAAACCATTGGCCAAACTAATGCAAAAGAAAAGAGAAAAGGCCCAAATTAATAAAATTATTAATCAAAAAGGGAGAGATCCTGAATAACACCAAGTAAATAGAAACAAACATCAGAAATTATTGCCAACAGCCATATGCCAATAAGTTAAGCAACCTAGATGAAATAGATGCATTCCTGGAAACCTATAAACTTCCAAGACTGCATCAGGAAGAAATTGACAACCTGAAGAGACTAATATCTAGTAACGAGATTGACGCAGTGATCAAAAACCTCCAAGAAACAAGAGCCCAGGACCTAAGGGGTTCCCTGGGGAATTCCAACAAACTTTCAAAGAAGAAATAATACCTATTCTCCAGAAGCCGTTTCAAAAAATTGAAGCAGGAGGTAAACTTCCAGACTCTTTTTATGAAGCCAGCATTATCCTGGATCCCAAACCAGGCAAAGACCCCACCAAAAAGGAGAATTTCAGACCAATATCCCCAATGAATATGAATGCTAATATTCTCAACAAGATCCTAGCCTATAGGATCCAACAGCACATTAAAAAGATTGTCCACCATGACCAGGTGGGATTCATCCCTGGGATGGTTAGTTCAACATGGGTGGTTCAACCCTGGCAAATCAATGAGTATGATAGAACAAGTCAATAAGAGAAGAGAGGAAAACTACGTGGTCCTCTCAATTGATGCAGAAGAAGGCTTTGACAAAACACAGCATCTGTTCCTGATTAAAACGCTTCAAAGTATTGGAATAGAGGGAAGATTCCTCAACTTCACAAAATCTATCTATGAAAAACCCAAAGCAATATCATCCTCAATGGGGAAAAGCTCACAGCCTTCCCGTTGAGATCAAGAACACAAGAGTGCCCACTCTCACCACTCTTGTTCAACATAATATTAGAAGTCCTAGCAACAGCAATCAGACAACAAAGAGAAATAAAAGGTATTCAAATTGGCAATGAAGAAGTCAAACTCTCTCTTTGCAGATAACATGATCCTTTATACAGAAAAACCAAAAGATTCCACCCCCAAACTACTAGAACTCATACAGCAATTCAGTAATGTTGCAGGATACAAAATCACTATACAGAAATCAGTTGCTTTCTTATACACTAACAATGAAAACACAGAAATGGAAATTAGAGAATCAATTCCATTTACTATAGCACTAAGAACCATAAGATACCTGGGAATAAACCTAGCTAAAGAGGTAAAGGATCTGTACTTGAGGAACTACAGAACACTTATGAAAGAAATCGAAAAAGACACAAAAAGATGGAAGACCATTCCATGCTCATGGATCAGAAAAATAAACATTGTTAAAAATGTCTATATTGTGTAGTGAAATCTATTCTTTCAATGCCATTCCAATCAAAATTCTATCAGCATTTTTCAAAGAGCTGGAGGAAACAATCCTAAAATTTGTATGGAATCTGAAGAGACCCTGAATTGCCAAGGAAATGTTGAAAAAGAAAAACAAAACTGGCAGCATCACGTTGTCTGACTTCAAGCTTTTACTACAGGCTGTGATCACCAAGACAGCATGGTACAGGCATAAAAACAGACACATATACCAGTGGAACAGGGTAGAGAGTCCAGATATGAGCCCTCAACTCTATGGTCAAATAATCTTCGACAAAGCAGGAATAAAATATACAGTGGAAAAAAAACAGTCTCTTCAATAAATCGTGCTGGGAAAATTGGACAGCTATGTGTAGAAGAATGAAACTCAACCATTCTCTTACACCATACACAAAGATAAACTCGAAATGGATAAAAGACCTCAATGTGAGACAGGAATCCATCAGAATCCTAGAGGAGAACATAGGCAGTAACCTCTTCGATATCAGCCACAACTTCTTTCAAGATATGTCTCTAAAGGCAAAGGAAACAAAAGCAAAAATGAATTTTGGGGACTTCATCAAGATCAAAAGCTTCTGCACAGCAAAGGAAACAGTCAACAAAACAAAGAGGCAACTCACGGAATGGGAGAAGATATTCGCAAATGGTAGTACAGACAAAAGGCTAATATCCAGGATCTATAAAGAACTTCTCAAACTCAACACACACAAAACAGACAATCATATCAAAAAATGGGCAGAAGACTTGAAGACACTTCTCCAATGAATACATACAAATGGCTATCAGGTACATGAAAAAATGTTCATCATCACTAGCCGTCAGAGAGATTCAAATTAAAACCACATTGAGATACCACCTTATACCAGTTAGAATGGCCAAAATTAGCAAGAAAGGAAACAACATGTGTTGGAGAGGATGTGGAGAAAGGGGAACCCTCTTACACTGTTGGTGGGAATGCAAGTTGGTGCAGCCACTTTGGAGAACAGTGTGGAGATTCCTTAAGAAATTAAAAATAGAGCCTCCTTATGACCATGCAATTGCACTACTGGGTATTTACCCCAAAGATACAGATGTAGGGGAAAGAAGGCCATCTGTACCCCAATGTTCATAGCAGCAATGGGCATGTTCACCAAACTGTGGAAAGATCAAGATGTCCTTCAACAGACAAATGGATAAGGAAGATGTGATCCATATACACTATGGAGTATTATGCCTCCATCAGAAACGATGAATACCCAACTTTGTAACAACATGGACATGACTGGAAGAGGTCATACTGAGTGAAATAAGTCAATCAGAGAGAGTCAATTATCATATGGTTTCACTAATTTGTGGAACATAAGAAATAACACAGAGGACATGGGGAGATGGAGAGGAGAAGAGAGTTGGGGGAAATTGGAGGAGGAGATGAACCATGAGACACTATGGACTCTGAAAAGTAATCTGAGGGTTTTGAAGGAGTGGGGGATGGGAGGTTGGGTGAACCTGGTGGTGGGTATTTGGAAGGGCACGTATTGCATGGAACACTGGGTCTGGGACATAAACAATGAGTTCTGGTACACTGAAAAGAAATTTAAAAATTAAAAAATTAAAAAGTAAAATTTGGATTAAAAAAAAGAAACTATCGGCCTTTGTAATGGGGGAGTATTAGTTGGACATCAGGTGTTCCCAAGTATTCCTGATCCAGTAACTCCCCAGGCCTACCTACATATCCTGTAGGAAGTGGGCTATGCTAAGGTGTTCCAACTCCTGTGGAGCTCCCAGAGGTTTGGGACAGAGATCTCAGAACAGACTGTGATCTCACAAGAGTTGTCCACAAGATTATGTGTGATATGGCAAATGGAAAAATGGACTTGTATCTTGGAGGGTGCAAGACACAAGCACACTAACATCCTCAAGTGTCTGAACATTGGAAGCACCCATGTAGCCTGCTTGTGTTCAGATGAGTCAGGTCCTGTAAACATTGTTTTTTCCAGTCCTTCTGTTCTATCACCTCTAATTTAATGTGAATAATAAACCACAAGGACCAATCATCACTATTTTAGTTCCCTGTTATTATCTCACACCACTCAGGATACAGAAAGGCCAGATATAGCAGAGAGATACCTTGGGACTGTCTGCTGGTCGCATCTAAAGTCTTTGTGAAACAACAGATACTTCCAGCAGATCCCAAACAGGAACATTGCAGATCTGACCACTGGACAGTGTTGAATTTGGCCAGGCTCTGCATTTCCCCCAAATCAGGGTGCCATGAGATTTGGCTAGAAATCTCATGAGATTTGTCCATAGATCTCATGAATTTGGCCCCAAATCACCTGAACCATGGTCTGAGACATTGGGAGGTTAGACCATAGATCTCACAAGATTTGAGTCTAGATTTTGTGAGCCCTGGAAAAGGAAAGAGGTGGTTTATTGTTGGTAGAGGCAAGACACCAAAGACTGTCCTGAAGTGTCAAAAGTTTGGGAAGGCTCCCAAAGAGGCATATTGTGTGTTCAGGTGAGCCAGCTCCCCTGCACATTGCATCTTCCTGCACTTAGTGTCCTTCTATTCCATTATGTTCACTTTTTTTGTGAGAGAGGAACCGCAAGGTCAATTCAGCCCTATTTCAGTCCCTGTTGTTAGCTTCACATCATCCAGGACACGATAAGAGGTGTGACATGACTGAGACACCCTGTGTCTTTATGCTGGTGGTGTGTGAGGCTGTTTGTTTTATGACAGGTTCCCAGATGTCCCAAATCCAGGCATACCCCAGGCATATCCTTACTTAAATTATGCAAGGGAGGGGAGGCTCTGAAGTGCCTACTCCTGCTAAGTTTCCTTGACATTTGTCTTGATGTGATATCAGAATTGGCCATAGATTTCATGAGATTTGGCCCAGGTACTCGTGAGACTTGTGGCTGAAATCTTGTGATGTTTGTAGTGAGATCCTGCAAGACTCGCAACAAGATTTCGTTAGATCTGGCGACAGAAACAAGGACCTTGTTTTGGGTTGGAGCTAGTCACAAATAGACTTTCCTGAAGAGGCCCAAGATAGGGAAAGCACCAAAGAAGACTGCTTGTGTTTTCAGATGATCCAGCTCCCATGCACATTGTTTCTTCCTTCTCCTGCTCTCCTGTTTCTACCACCTCAAATTTACTGTGAAAAAAAAAAAAAATCATTCATCCTGAATTCAGTGTTGTCTTGTTGCCCACACTTTACCCAGGATGCTGAAACACTAGGGATATAGGAGTGAGACTCCTTGTGCCTTTGTGCAAGTCATATCTGGAAGTGTTTGTGAGATCACAAATATTTGTGGCTGTGCCCACACTGCAATGTGCCATGCCTATCTAATTCAGCAGTACAAGAGAGGCTCTGGCAGGGAGTTCCAGGTCTTCCCGAGGGCCCAGGAGTTTTTATCTTGCTGACTATATCTTGCTGACTGGGTCAGAGATCTCATGAAATTTGGACTGATATCATACAAGACTGTCCCACGATCATGTGAGATTTGTCAGAGGGAAGAGGTGTTTTGTTGCTGCCAGGGGTAAATCTCAAACAAACTGTCTCAATTTGTCAAAAGCCTGGGAAAGCACCCTGTGTGTTCAGATGAGTCTTCCTGTGTGTTCAGATGAGCCAGCTCCCAGGCGTGTTGCCTCTTCCTGTACCTATTGCTCTCATGTGTCTATCATCTTTAACACAATGTCAATAAGAGACCTGGAGGCCCATTAATCTCATGTTTATGGGCCCATTTTGCCCCATATCACAATGGCATCTGGAGGCATCTGTGGAAAGCAAGGTGTTCCCAGGTATCCCCAATCCAGAAAAGTCTGAGCACTACCTGCTGTGCTGCACAGGAGTCAAATTTAGAGAATTCTCTCCCCTGCCAGGTCCCTGTGATATTTCTCCCCAGATCTCAGGAGATTTGCTCTGACCTCTCATGAGGTTTTTGGCAGTTTCAAGAGTGGCCTTTGATCTCAAGAGATTTGTCCAGAGATATCAGGAGATGTGATCCAAGCTTTCAGGAGAGGTAGCCTGAAATTCACAAGATTTGCTCCAAGATTATTATTAGGGCACTTTTTTTTTTTTTTTTTTTTTTTGGTGGTGGTGGTGTGAGACACACATACCCTAAACATGTTAAAAGCTGGGGAAATCTCCCAAGGAACCTCCCTATGTACTCAGTTGGCCAGTTCCAGGACATGCTGCTTCTTTCCTTCTCCTCCTGCCCTCCTGTATCTATCACCTCCAATTTCATATGAAGAAGAGGCCATAGGGCCCATTCATCCTGAAAACAGATCTACCTTTTTATCTCCCAACCCCCTTCAGACAGGATGCTAAAACATAAGGATATAGTGTCTTCATGCAGGTCGTATCTGGGAACATTTGTGAAACTGCAAATATTGGCAGTTGTGCCCAATCTTTGATGTGCCATTCTTATCCAGGTAAGCAGTACAAAGGAGACTGCTGGGGAGGGCCAAGTCCTCCTGAGGGCCCAGGAGCTTTGGCCCTAGATCTCACTGACTGAGCCTGAGATCTCGTGAGATTTGGGTGAGTTTTCCAAGATTTGAACTGAGATCATGAGATATTTGTCCCAAGATCACAAAAGATATGGCAGAGGGAAGAGGTGACAAGTTTTCAGCAAACTGTCTTGGACTGTCAAAAGCCTCAGAAAGCACCCGAGAAGAGTTCCTGTGTGTTCAGATAAACCAGATCCCATACTTGTTGCTTCTTCCTGCACCTACCACCCTCCTGCATTTATCACCTCTAATGTAGTACAAATAAGGCACATGGAGGTCCATTCATTCCTTCTTCTGTTATTACTTCCACATCACATGAGATCTGGGGATATTTCTACAGTGTCGGGTGTTTCCAGGTATCCTCAACCCAGGAATGTCCCAAAATGACCTAATAGGCTGCACAGGAGTTGAGGCCAAGGAGTTCCCTCATCTATCAAGTTCTGTTGAGATTTCTTCCCAGGTGTCATATGATTTGGTCATAGATCTTGAGATATCTGGCCTGAACTCTGGGGATTATGACATATTTCTGAAGAGTGGCCATTCATCTCATGGATTTTTCCAGAGATCGTGTAAGATTTGGTCCATGGTCTCACCAGAGGTAGCCTGAAATTCACAAGATTTTCCCCCAAGATTACATGAGTTCTGGCTAAAGGTAAGAGGGGGATTCTCTCTCTCTCTCTCTCTCTCTCTCTGGTGGGACAAGGGATGAGATGAGACCCACACAGAGAGCCTTAACATGTTGAAAGCCTAGGAAAACCCCCAGGGATGCTCCCTTTGTGCTCAGATGTCCAGCTCTGGGGCTTATTGCTTCTTCCTTATACTTCTTTCTATTTCTATCATCTCCAATTTAGTGTGAATAAGAGGGCACAGGGGCCATTCATCCTGTTTTAGTGCTATGCAGGTACCCCGCACTTCACCCAGGATGCTGAAAAACCAGGGATATAGGGCTGAGACCTCTAGTGTCTTCATGCAGGTTGCTTCTGGGAGAATTTATGAAACCACAAATATTGGCAGTTGTGCCCAATCCTGGAATGTACCATCCCTACCCACTTCACTAGGACAAAGTAGGCTGGGCAAAGGAGTGTCAGGTCCTTCCAAGGGGCTGGGAGGTTTGGTCAGAGATCTCATGAGTTTTTGCCCTCTCGCTGGCTGGGCCCAAGATCTCATGAAGTTTGTATGGGATTTCCTGAGATATAGACTTAGATCATATAAGATTTCCCCCAAGATCATGAAAGATCTGGCAGCTTGTTTCTTTAGATGCTGAGTCTCAAACCAATGGTCCTGAATAGCCTAAAGCCTTGGAAAGCACACAGGGAGATATCTGTGTGTTCAGATGAGCCAGCTCACATTCTGTTGCCCTCCTGTGCCTATCACCTCTAATTACACCTCTAATATAGTTAATGTAGTGTCAGTAATGAACTTGGATGCCCATTTATCCCTCTTTCATGGGTCCATTTTTACCCCCACATCATATTGGCAGGAGCATTTGTGGAATGCCAGGTGTTCTCAGGTATCCTTAATCCAGTAATTTCCTAGTACTACTTATTATCTGCACAGGAATTGTGGCTGGGTGTTCCCTCCCTTGCTGAGTTCCCTGAGATTTCTTGCCATCTCTTGCAAGATAGCTCTCACAAGATTTTACCTGATTTCTCAGGAGATTTTTGCCAAGATCCAAAGAGTAGCCTTTGACTCTATGACATCTGTGAAGAGATCACATGAAATTTGGTCCATGTTTCCCCAGAGGTATTCTGAGAATTCACAACATTTGTTCCAAGATTACATGAAATCTGACAAAGGCGAGAGGTGGCTTATCTTTTTTTGGTGGGTGGTGAGCAAGACACACACAGAGAGCCTTATCATGTTGAAAGACTTGGAAAGCTCCCAGGAAGCCTATCTGTTTTCTCAGAGTCAAGCTCTGGGGCACACTGCTTCTTTCCTTCTCCTCTTGCCTTCCTGTTTTTATTACCTCCAGTTTAGTATTAATAAGACACTACAGAACACAATTATCCTGAATTTAGTGCTTCCTTGTTACCCCAACTACACAGAGGATACTGAAACACCAGAGATATAGGAGTGAGACCTCTTGGGTCTTTGTATAGATTGCATCTGGGAGAATTTGTGAAATAGCAAATATTGGTAGTTGTGCCCAATCCTGGGATGCATGTCATCCCTGCCCACTTAATTAGCACAACTGAGGCTCAGCTAGGGAATGCCAGGTCCTCCTGGGGGCCCAGATGTTTATAGTCAAAAGCCTGGAACACACAGGGAGCCTTTCTATGTGCTAAGATGAGTGAGTTCCCATCCTTTTGTCTCTTCCTGACCATTCTGCCCTCCTGTGTCTATCACCTTCAAGGTAGTATCCATAAGGGACCTGGAGGACCATTCATCCCTTTTTCAATGCTCCGTTTTGATCCCCAATCACCCAGGATGATGAAGGTGGTGGAGATACAATGGAAACAACTTGTGTCTTTGTGATGCTGGCATCTATGGGCTATTGTGGCATTACAGGTGCTCCAGGGGTCCTCAATCAAGGCATGTTCCAGTGCTATGTGTGATGCTTCACAGGAATCACAGCTAGGGAGCTCCCAGCTGTGTCACACTCCAGTGAGATTTCTCCCCAGGTCTCAAAGATAGCCAGAGATGTCTCAAGATGTGGCCTAACCTCTCAGTAGGTTTTGGCTAAGTTCCAAGGAGTGGCTTTTGAATTCCCAAGTTTTGTCCAGAGATCTTGTGAGATAAGGGTCAAAGTTTTGCAGGAGGTTGCCTGGGAATTCATGAAATTTGCCCCAAGATTACATGATATCTGACTATAGCAAGAGGTGACTTATTTGGGGGGTGGAGTGGAGACACACACAGTTAGTCTTAACCCTCAAAAGCCTGGGAAATGACCCAGGAGCCTACTGTGTGTTCAAATGTCCAGCTCTAGCCACCTTGCTTCTTTCTTTTCCTCCTGCCCCCAATTTCTAGCACATCTACAAAAATTTAGTGTGCTGTTGAAAGATGGATCATAAGCAGTCTTGCTTCACTGAGATAAGTAGATAAGTATATTGCACTGAGATAAGTATATTCATTATTCTTTCACATATACATTTGAAAAAACTGCTATTGAGGGGGAGAATGAACCATGAGACACTGTGGACACTGAGAAACAAACAGGATTTTGGAAGGGAGCAGGTGGGGGGATGGGTGAGCTTGGTGGTTGGTATTAAGGAAGTAGGTGTTTCATGGAGCACTGGGTGTGGTGCATAAACAATGAATCTTGGAACACTGAAAAAATAAAATTAAATTAAAAAAATAAAGAAGTTGCTGTACCAATGTTAAAGAGATTACTGTCTATGTTCTCCTCTAGGATTCTGACGGATTCCTACCTCACATTGAGGTCTTTTATCCATTTCAAGTTTATCTATGTGTATGGTGTAAGAGAATGGTCGAGTTTCATTTTTCTACACATAGCTGTCCTATTTTCCTAGCACTTATTGAAGAAACTGTCTTTTTCCGACTGTATATTTTTTCCTGCTTTGTCGAAGATGATTTGACCGTAGAGTTGAGGGTCCATATCTGGGCTCTCTACTCTGTCCCATTGGTCGATGTGTCTGTTTTTGTGTCAGTACCAGGCTATCTTGGTGATGACAGCTTTGTAGTAAAGCTTAAAATCAGGCAACATGATGACCCCAGTTTTGTTTTTATTTTTCAACATTTCCTTAGCAATCCAGGCTCTCTTCAGATTCCATACAAATTTTAGGATTGTTTCCTCCAGCTCTTTGAAAAATGCCAGTGGAATTTTGGTTGAAACGGCATTGAAAGTATAGATTGCTCTAGGCAGTATAGACATTTTAACAATGTTTATTTTTCTGATCCATGAGCATGGAATGGTCTTCCATCTTTTTGGGTCTTCTTTAATTTCCTTCATGAGTGATCTATAGTTCCTTGAATGCAGATCCTTTACCTCTTTGGTTAGGTTTATTCCCAGGTATCTATGGTTCTTAGTGCTATAGTAAATGGAATCAATTCTCTAATTTCTCTTTCTGTATTGTCATTGTTAGTATATAAGAAAGCAACTGATTTCTGTACATTGATTTTTTTATCCTACCACATTACTGAATTGCTGTATGAATTCTAGTAGTTTGGGGGTGGAATCTTTTGGGTTTTCCATATAAACTATCAGGTCATATGTGAAGAGAGAGTTTGATTTCTTCTTTACCAATTTGAATACATTTCATTTCTCTTTGTTGTCTGATTGCTGTTGCTAGGACTTCTAATACTATGTTGAACAAGAGTGGTGAGAGTGGACATCCTTGTCACGTTCTTGATCTCAAAGGGAAAGCTGTCAGCTTTTCCCCTTTGAGAACGATATTTGCTGTGGGTTTTTCATTGATAGATTTTATGAAGCTGAGGAATATTCCCTCTATCCCTATACTTTAAAGAGTTTTAATCAGGAATGGATGCTGTATCTTGTCAAATGCTTTTTCTGATGGAGGCATAATACTCCATAGTGTATATGGACCACATTTTCCTTATCCATTCATCCTTTGAAGAGCATCTTGGTTCTTTCTATAGTTTGGCGACCGTGGCCATTGCTGCTATAAACATTGGGGTACAGATGGCCCTTCTTTTCACGACATCTGTATCTTCAGGGTAAATACCCAGCAGTACAATTTCAGGGTCATAGTTAAGTTCTATTTTTAATTTCTTGAGGAATCTCCACACTGTTCTCCAAAGTGGCTACACCAACTTGCATTCCCACCAACAGTGTTAGAGGGTTCCCCTTTCTCCACATCCCCTCCAACACATGTTGTTTCCTGTCTTGTTAATTTTGGTCATTCTAACTGCTGAGTGAAATAAATCAAGCAGAGAGAGTCAATTATCATATGGTTTCACTTATTTGTGGAGCATAACAAATAGCATGGAGGACATGGGGAGTTAGAGAGGAGAAGGGAGTTGGGGTAAATTGGAAGGGGAGGTGAATCATGAGAGACTATGGAATCTGAAAAATAATCTGAGGGGTTTGAAGTGGCTGGGGGGTGGGAGGTTAGGGGTACCAGGTGGTGGGTATTATAGAGGGCACGGATTGCATGGAGCACTGGGTGTGGTGAAAAAATAATGAATACTGTTATGCTGAAAATAAATAAATTAATTTTAAAAATGGTTTTTCTGTATCAGTTGAGAAGACCATGTGGTTCTTCTCTCTTCTCTTATTGATTTGTTCTATCACATTAATTGATTTGCGAATGTTGAACACCCTTGCAACCCAGGGATGAATCCCACCTGGTCATGGTGGATAACCTTTTTAATATACTGTTGGATCATATTAGATAGGGTCTTATTGAGAATCTTAGCATCCATATTCATCAGGGATATTGATCTGAAATTCTCCTTTTTGGTGCGGTCATTGCCTGGAAGTTTTCCTTCTGCTCAAATGTTTTGGAACAGCTTCCAGAGAATAGGTATTATTTCTTCTTTGAAAGTTTGGTAGAATCCTCCAGGGAATCCATCAGGTCCTGGGCTCTTGTTTTTTGGGAGGTTTTTGATCACTCCTTCACTCTTGTTACTAGATATTAGTCTCTTCAGGTTGTCAATTTCTTCCTGATGCAGTCTTGGAAGTTTCCAGAAATGCATCCAGGAATGCATAATTTCTGATTTCTTTTTCTATTTACTTGGTGTTATTCAGGATCTCTCCCTTTTGATTCATAATTTAATTAATTTGGGCCTTCTCTCTTTTCTTTTGCATTAGTTTGGCCAATGGCTTATCGATCTTACTGATTCTTTCAAAAAACCAGCTTCTAGTTTTGTTGATGTGTTCTACTAATGCTTTTGATCTTGATGAAGTCCCAAAGGTTCATTTTCGCTTTTGTTTTCTTTGCCTTTGGAGACATATCTTAAAAGAAGCTGTTGTGGCTGATGTCGAAGATGTTACTGCCTATGTTCTCCTCTAGGATTCTGATGGATTCCTGCCTCATGTTGAGGTCTTTTATCCATTTCAAGTTTATCTTTGTGTATGGTGTAAGAGAATGATCAAGTTTCATTCTTCTACACATAGCTGTCCAATTTTCCCAGCACCGTTTATTGAAGAGACTATGTTTTTTCCACTGAATTTTTTTTCCTGCTTTGTTGAGGAATATTTGGCCATAGAGCTGCAGGTCCATATCTGGACTCTCTACTCTGTTCCATCTGTTTTTATGTCAGTATCATGCTCTCTTGGTGATCACAGCTTTGTAGTAAAGCTTGAAATCAGGCAACGTGATGCCTCCAGTTTAGTTTTTCTTTTTCAACATTTCCTTAGCAATTTGGGGTCTTTTCTGGTTCCATACAAATGAAATAAATGTTTTGATTTAAGACAAAACAAAACAAAAAAAAACTTGAAATGAATTAAAAATTTAAACATAAGACCTGAAAGTATAAAACTCAGAAAAACTAACAGGAAAATGTTCACTAACATAGGTCTTGACAACTATTCTTTAGATATGACACCAAAAGCACAAACAGCAAAAGTAAAAATTTATAAGTAGGACTACATCAAACCAAAAAGTTTCTGCAAGGAAGAAACAATAAAGAAAATATAATCTAATAAGTGAGAGAAAATATTTATTCATGGAACAAGCTGTGAATACCTAAAATATGTAAACAACTCATATGACTTAACTTTCAAACAATATGATTGAGGAGGGTCAAGATGGAGGAGAAGAGACCCTGTTTCAACTGGTCACCTAAACTGAGCTAAATATCTGTTAGAACACTCTGAACCCCCAGGAACTAAGTCTGAGATGTAAGATTATAAACTTGTGGATCTCTACAGGGGCAGAAACATCAGTGGAAAGGTAAAGTAGAGTGGGAATGCTTGGACTGATATCAGAGGATAAATAGAAGGGAGAGGGAGCCACCAGAATTGGCCCATTGGAAAGTAATACCCTAATTTGAAACAATATGATTGAAAATATGGGTAAAATAACTAAATAGACGTTTTTCCAAAGAACATCTGAAAGGCTCACAGGTACATGGAGATACTCAATGTCATTAATCATCAGAAAAATGCAAATCTAAACCACAATGAGATATCAACTCACTTATGTAAGTTAGAATGACTATCAATAAGACAAGAAATAAATAGTGTGAGGATGTAGAGAAAAGGGAATGCTTGTGCAGCACTGCTGGGAGTAATAATTGGGTCAGCCACTATGGAAAGCAGTGTGAATATTTCTCAGTAAACTCAAAAGAAAACTACCATTTGATCCAACAATTCCTCTTCTGGGTGTATATTCAAAGGAAAGGAAAACAGGATATTAAATAGACATCTGCACTCTCATATTTATTGTAGCATTATTCACAATAGTCATGATATGGATACAACCTAAGTACCTATCAAAATATGATGGATAAAGAAGATGTGATTAGATATGTAATGACATGTTATTCAGCCACATAAAAAGACATTTTGTCACTTACAACAACATAGATGAACCTTGAGAACATTGTGTTAAATGAGATAAGTCATGCAGAGATAGTCAAATATTGTACAGTGTCACTTATGGGTGAAATCCAAGAAAGACTAAACAAACAAACAAACGAACAATACTGAGAGTAGAACGGTTGTTACCAGGGACTGGATGTGTGGTAATTGGGAGATGTTTGTCCAAAGTATATAGTCGAAGTTAGAAAATGAATAAATTCTGGAAATCTAATGTACAACATTGTGCTTACAGTCAATAATACTGAATTACATAATCAAAACTACTAAGAGTAGATCTTTAATGTTTTGATAACATAAAAGATAATAATGTGATGTGATGAAAATGTAAACTTAGTTATGATAGTAATAATATTGCAACATATAAATGTATCAAGTCAACAGATTGTATTCCTTAAACTTACACTATTGCTCTACACCGTTTATATATCAATTCTTTTTTAAAAGTTGGGTTAGTGCAATAGTATAGCATAGCACAGTGCAATGGTGACCTGCAGACTCCAGAGACAGACTGCCTTGGTTCAAATTTAACTCTTCCACTTAACAGATTTTATACAAGTTACCTATTCTCTGAGATTCCTTTGCATGCTTGAGAAGGAGCAAGTAATAGCATACCATGAGAATGATATGAGATTGAAATGAGTCAATATATGTTAAATTTTTCAAACACCAATTGAGAACATAGCAAGTACTTAATGAAATCTACTTGTCGTTAGAGAACACCATCTATGTGGTACCTTTTAATACGCCGTGGCTCCATTTACTTATTAAAATTTGGCTAACCTAACTAATAACAAAGAATTTTTTTTCTAAGGAGGAAATTAGGAAAAAATTAGATGGATGTGGCTCAGCAACTGGAAATCTCATCACCTTGATAAGCTGACATAGTGTGATGGCCTGGGCTTGAAGGCATTGGTTGGTTAGTGGAAGAGAAGGGAATAAGAACTCATAATACAAGACCCAAAGGGAGCTTTAGAATTCAGTATGTCCTTCTCTAAAACTTGTTTTCCTCAATAATCCAAAAGGACTGTGGTATTTTTCTAGCAGGTGAACTGAAAAAAGAGACTGCTGGGAACTTAAAGAAATGTTCTAAAGAAAAATAACATTTAGGAATTTTAGACATATCTTGTCTCTAAAGAAAACCTCTTTTATATATAAAAAAAGTCTTTTTCCAAAGCATGATTTCCATTGAAATAGCATGAACATTAAAGGGAACATAATCTTCTGGGTAAAAATATGCCTTTTCCTAACATTTTTCTTTTTTGGAACAGAGTGGGTAGTTCTGTTCTGAAATAAAAACTAAAAAGGAGAACATATCTGTTTCCCTTCTCAAACACACAAACCTACCAAAACAGGTACAATTACAATATACCTTATTTTACTACATTCTCTTGACTTGGTAGAAATATTAAAAAGTATTAGACCAAAAAAGAAAGGAATAAAACTGCATCCTATTACCTTAAAATTTGGCATGGTGATGTCAGATGTCACTTGTAAAATTTATAGTGAAGGAATCAATGGCTTACTTTAATATTCCCCCTTTAAGTTATCGTGTCTCTCAGTTATGTGTTTAATATTTCCAACCATGAGGGGAGTATGTGCCTGTGCATCTGTGTGTATCATTTATTTTGTCTGCATCCACCAAGTCTGTTTAGAATTACAACCTACAATGCAAGGAGCAAATTCTGCTCTCAATAATTTGCAACAGTGTGATGGTAAGGTATAACTCACCATAATTTGGCTATTGCAATTACTGTGACTATACATAGAGCAGTACATGTATTCCTTTGAATTAATGTTTTTGTATTTTGGAGGTAAATACCCAGTAGTGTAGTTACTGGATTGTAGGACAGTTCTAATTTTAAGTTTTTGAGAAACCTCCACACTGTTATCCGGAGTGACTGGCCCAGTTTGCATTCCCACCAGCAGTGCATGAAGGTTTGTTTTTCTCCACAGATTCACCAACCCTTGTTTCTTCTGTTGTTGATTTAAGCCATTCTGACAAGTTTGGACAAGAATCTTATTATAGTTTTAATTTTCATTTTCTTGATGGTGAATGATATTGAACATCTTTTCATGTAGAAATATCTGTTCATTTCTCCTGCCCATTCTTAAAATTTTATTGTTTTTTTAGGTGTTGAATTGTATAAGTTCCTCATATAATTTGAACACTAGCCATTTATTACATATATCAATTGCTAATATCCTCTTCCATTCAGTGGGTTGCCTTTTATATTTGTTGATTGTTTTCTTTACCATGCAGAGTTTTCTTATTTTGATGTGGTGTCAATACTTTATATTTGCTTTTATTTTCCCTGCCTCAGGAGACATACCTAGAAAATATTGTTAAGACCAATGTCAGAGAAAATACTGCTTTTATGATCTTCTAGGTTTTTTATGATTTTAGATCTCACATCATATCTTTAATCAATTTTGAATTTATGTTATTGTGTATGGTGTAAGAAAGTGGTCAAGTCTCATTCTTTTGAGGGTCACTGTCCAGTTTTCCCAATAACATTGGATTTACCCAGTGGGTATTCTTTTCTGTTTTGTTGAAGATTAATAAACATATAATTGTGGACTTATTTCTGGGTTTCTTATCCTATTCCATTGGTCTATGTGTCTATTTCTGTGCCATTTCTACTCTATTTTGATAACTACAATTCGTAGTATAACTTGGAGTCTGGAATTGTGTTTTGCTTTTGTTTTGTTTTGTTTTGTTTTGTTTTCAAGATTTCTTTGGCTCTTTGGGGTTCTTCATGGTTCAGTACAAATTTAGAATGGTTTATTCCAGTTCTGTGAAAAATGCTTTTAGTATTTTGATAGGGATTACATTAAATGCATAGAGTGCTCTGAATAGAATGGATATTTTTAACAATATTTGTTATTCAAATCCATGAACATGGAATGTCTTTCCATTTCATTCTGTTGTGTTCAGTTTATTCTCTGTTTTTAATCCTATTTTACTTTTCCTTCCTTTCCCTTATGTAAATCAGTTTTGTTTCTTAAATTTCATGTATATGTGAAATAATATAGTTGTCTTTCTCTGACTGATTTATTTTGATTAGCATAATGCACTCTAGTTCTATCCACATTGTGGATAGATAGGCAAAATTTCATTTTTTATGTCAGAGTAATATTTCATTGTATAGATATAGCACATCTTCTTTATCTACTCAGCTACTGTGGATAGTGTTGCCATAAACATTGGGGTCAGTGTGCCCCTTTGAATCACTTTTTTCTGTATCCTTTGGATAAATACTTAATAGTGCAATTGCTGAGACATATAAGAGACTTTTTTTAAAAGATTTTTTTAAATTTATTTTCAGCACAACAGTATTCATTATTTTTTCACCACATCCAGTGCTCCATGCAGTCTGTGCGCTCTATAATACCCACCACCTGGTACACCAACCTCCCACCTCCCGCCCCTTCAAACCCCTCAGATTGTTCTTCAGAATCCATAGTCTCTCATGATTCACCTCCCCTTCCAAATTCCCCCAATTCCCTTCTCCTCTCTAACTCCCCATGTCCTCCATGCTATTTGTTATGCTCCACAAATAAGTAAAACCATATGATAATTGACTCTCTCTGCTTGACTTATTTCACTCAGCATAATCTGAGTGAGTGGCCCAGTTTGCATTCCCACCAGCAGTGCATGAAGGTTTGTTTTTCTCCACAGATTCACCAACCTCAGAACAAACTGAGGGTTGCTGGAGGGGAGGGAAGAGAAGGGATGGGGTAATTGGGTAATGGACATTAAGGAGGTGACTTGACATAATGAGCATTGGGTGTTATATGCAACTGATGAATCACTAAATTATACCCCACTTTATGTTAACAAACTTGAAATTAAATAAAACAAAAAAATTTTTAAAGAATATAGACATTTTAACAATGTTTATTCCTCTGATCCAAGACCATGGAATGGTCTTCCATATTTTTGTGTCTTCTTCAATTTCTTTCATGAGTGTTCTGTAGTTCCTCGAGTACAGATTCTTAGCCTCTTTGGTTGGGTTTATCCCTAGGTATCTTATGGTTTGGGGTGCAATTGTAAATGGGATTGACTCCTTAATTTCTCTTTCTTCTGTCTTGTTGTTGGCGTAGAGAAATGCAACTGATTTCTGTGCATTGATTTTATATCCTGACACTTTACTGAATCCCTGCACAAGTTCTTGCAGTTTTGGAGTGGAGTCTTTTGAATTTTCCACATAGAGTATCATATCATCTATGAAGAGTGATAGTTTGACTTCTTCTTTGCCGATTTGGATGCCTTTAATTTCCTTTTGTTGTCTGATTGCTGAGGCTAGAACTTCTAGTACTATGTTGAATAGCAGTGGTGATAACGGACATCCCTGCCGTGTTCCTGACCTTAGTGGAAAAGCTTTCAGTTTTTCTCCATTGAGAATGATATTTGCAGTGGGTTTTTCATAAATGGCTTTGATAATATTGAGGTACGTGCCCTCTATCCCTACACTTTGAAGAGTTTTGATCAGGAAGGGATGCTGTACTTTGTCAAATGCTTTTTCAGCATCTATTGAGAGTATCATATGGTTCTTGTTCTTACTTTTATTGATGTGTTGTATCACATTGACTGATTTGCGGATGTTGAACCAACCTTGCAGCCCTGGAATAAATCCCACTTGGTCGTGGTGAATAATCTTTTTAATGTACTGTTGAATCCTATTGGCTAGTATTTTGTTGAGTATTTTCGCATCTGTGTTCATCAAGGATATCGGTCTATAGCTCTCTTTTTTGGTGGGATCCTTGTCTGGTTTTGGGATCAAGGTGATGCTGGCCTCATAAAATGAGTTTGGAAGTTTTCCTTCCATTTCTATTTTTTGGAACAGTTTCAGGAGAATAGGAATTAGTTCTTCTTTAAATGTTTGGTAGAATTCCCCCGGGAAGCCGTCTGGCCCTGGGCTTTTGTTTGTTTGGAGATTTTTAATGACTGTTTCAATCTCCTTACTGGTTATGGGTCTGTTCAGGCTTTCTATTTCTTCCTGGTTCAGTTGTGGTAGTTTATATGTTTCTAGGAATGCATCCATTTCTTCCAGATTGTCAAATTTATTGCCGTAGAGTTGCTCATAGTATGTTCTTATAATAGTTTGTATTTCTTTGGTGTTAGTTGTGATCTCTCCTCTTTCATTCATGATTTTATTTATTTGGGTCCTTTCTCTTTTCTTTTTGATAAGTCGGGCCAGGGGTTTATCAATTTTATTAATTCTTTCAAAGAACCAGCTCCTAGTTTCGTTGATTTGTTCTATTGTTTTTTTGGTTTCTATTTCATTGATTTCTGCTCTGATCTTTATGATTTCTCTTCTCCTGCTGGGCTCAGGATTTCTTTCTTGTTCTTTCTCCAGCTCCTTTAGGTGTAGGGTTAGGTTGTGTACCTGTGACCTTTCTTGTTTCTTTTTTGTTTTTTTTTTTTTAAAGATTATTTATTTATTTATTTGACAGACACAGAGTACAAGTAAGCAGAGAGGCAGGCAGAGAAAGAGGAGGAAGCAGGCTCCAAGCTGAGCAGAGAGCCCGATGTGGGGCTCGATCCCAGGATCTGGGATCGTGACCTGAGCCGAAGGCAGGGGCTTTAACCCACTGAGCCACCCAGGTGCCCCCCTTTCTTGTTTCTTGAGAAAGGCTTGTACCGCTATATATTTTCCTCTCAGGACTACCTATGTTGTGTCCCACAGATTTTAAACCGTTGTATTTTCATTATCATTTGTTTCCATGATATTTTTCAATTCTTCTTTAATTTCCCGGTTGACCCATTCATTCTTTATAGGATGCTGTTTAGTCTCCATGTATTTGGGTTCTTTCCAAACTTCCTCTTGTGTTTGAGTTCTAGCTTCAGAGCATTGTGGCCTGAAAATATGCAGGGAATGATCCCAATCTTTTGATACCAGTTGAGACCTGATTTAGGACCAAGGATGTGATCTATTCTGGAGAATATTCCATGTGCACTAGAGAAGAATGTGTATTCTGTTGCTTTGGGATGAAATATTCTGAATATATCTATGATGTCCATCTGGTCCAGTGTGTTGTTTAAGGCCTTTATTTCCTTGTTGACCTTTTGCTTGGATGATCATTAGGGGAATGTTAAAGTCCCCTACTATTATTGTATTATTGTTGATGTGTTTCTTTGATTTTGTTATTAATTGGTTTATATACTTGGCGCTCCCACGTTGGGGGCATAGACATTTAAAATTGTTAGATCTTCTTGTTGGATAGACCCTTTAAGTATGATATAGTGTCCTTCCTCATCTCTTATTATAGTCTTTGGCTTAAAATCTAATTGATCTGATATAAGGATTGCCACTCCTGCTTTCTTCTGATGTCCATTAGCATGGTAAATTCTTTTCCACCCCCTCACTTTAAATCTGGAGGTGTTTTCGGGATTAAAATGAGTTTCTTGCAGGCATCATATAGATGGGTTTTTTTTTTTTATCCATTCTGATACCCTGTGTCTTTTTATTGGGGACATTTAGCCCATTAACATTCAGGGTAACTATTGAGAGATATGAATTTAGTACCATTGTATTCCCTGTAAGGTGACTATTACTGTATATTGTCTCTGTCCCTTTCTGATCTACCACTTGTAGGCTTTCTCTTTGCTTAGAGGACCCCTTTCAAGATTTCCTGTAGAGCTGGTTTGGTGTTTGCAAATTCTTTCAGTTTTTGTTTGTCCTGGAAGCTTTTAATCTCTCCTTCTATTTTCAATGATAGCCTAGCTGGATATAGTATTCTTGGCTGCATGTTTTTCTCGTTTAGTGCTCTGAATATATCATGCCAGCTCTTTCTGGCCTGCCAGGTCTCTGTGGATAAGTCTGCTGCCAATCTAATATTTTTACCATTGTATGTTACAGACTTCTTTTCCCGGGCTGCTTTCAGGATTTTCTCTTTGTCACTAAGACTTGTAAATATTACTATTAGGTGACAGGGTGTGGGCCTATTCTTATTGATTTTGAGGGGCATTCTCTGAACCTCCTGAATTTTGATGCTTGTTCCCTTTGCCATATTGGGGAAATTCTCCCCAATAATTCTTTCCAGTATACCTTCTGCACCCTCTCTCTTTCTTCTTCTTCTGGAATCCCAATTATTCTAATGTTGTTTCATCTTATGGTATTACTTATCTCTCGAATTCTCCCTTTGTGGTCCAGTAGCTGTTTGTCCCTCTTTTGCTCAGCTTCTTTATTCTCTGTCATTTGGTCTTCTATATCACTAATTCTTTCTTCTGCCTCCTTTATCCTAGCAGTGACAGCCTCCATTTTTGATTGCACCTCATTAATAGCTTTTTTTATTTCAACTTGGTTAGATTTTAGTTCTTTTATTTCTTCAGAAAGGACTTTTATATTTCCCGAGAGGGTTTCTCTAATATCTTCCATGCTTTTTTCAAGCCCGGCTAGAACCTTGAGAATCGTCATTCTGAACTCTAGATCTGACATATTACCAATGTCTGTATTGATTAGATCCCTAGCCTTTGGTACTGCCTCTTGTTCTTTTTTTTTTTTTTTTTTTTTTTTTCTTTTTTTTTTTTTTTTTTTTTTTTTTTTTTTTTTTTTTTGTGGTGTGTTTTCCTGCTTTGTCATTTTGTCTAGATAAGAGTATATGAAGGAGCAAGTAAAATACTAAAGGGATGGCAACAACCCCAGGAAAATATGCTTTAACCCAATCAGAAGAGATCCCAAATCATGAGGTTTGAGAAAGGGGATAAAAAGAGGTTTAAAAAGAGGTTTAGAAAGAAAGAAAAAGAAAAGAATTAAAAAAAGAAAATGAATAAAGAAAAGTATAAAAAAGAAAATATATATATATATTAGATAAACTAGTTAAACGTTAAAAAAGAAAAGGGTAAAAGCTAAAAAAAAATTAGCAGAAGAAGAGAAAAAAATATTAAATTAAAAAGACTGAAAAATCACAGGGAGAAAGCCATGAGTTCCATGCTTTGCTTTCTCCTCCTCTTGAATTCTGCTGCTCTCCTTGGTATTGAAACTGCACTCCTTGGTAGGTGAACTTGTTCTTGGCTGGATTTCTTGTTGATCTTCTGGGGGAGGGGCCTGTTGTAGTGATTCTCAAGTGTCTTTGCCCCAGGCGGAATTGCACCGCCCTTACCAGGGGCTGGGCTGAGTAATCAGCTTGGGTTTGCTTTCAGGAGCTTTTGTTCCCTGAGTGCTTTCCGTAGAGTTCCGGAGGATAGGAATACAAATGGCGGCCTCCTGGTCTCTCGCCTGGAGGAGCCGAGAGCCTGGGGCCCCACTACTCAGTGCGCCCTCAGAGAACAGATTCCAGTAGCGCCCGTCTGCCTGACCTCCGCCAAGCTCCGAGCTCACCGAGCCTGCAACCAGTTTAAGGTAACCCCAAGCTGTGAGCTTACTGTTGGCTCTGTCTCTGTAGCTGGCTTCCCCATTCCAATACCCACAAGCTCTGCCACACCTTCTGTGACCCTGCGGGACCTGAGGCCACGCTGACCCCGCGTGCACTTCACCCCAGTTTAGCCTCTGGAGCGATGTCCCTCAGTGGAACAGACTTTTAGAAGTCCTGATTTTGTGTTCCGTTGCTCCGCCGCTTGCCGGGACCCGGCCCCTCCCCCCGGGGTCTATCTTCCTCCCTTCGCTTCGGTTTCACTTCTCTGCCAGTCCTACCTTTCAGAATGTGTTTTTCTGTTTCTAGAATTGCTGTTCTTCTTCTCTTCAATCTGCCAATGGATTTGCAGGTGTTTGCAGTCTTTAGATAAGCTATCTAGCTGATTTCCTGCTAGCTGAAGTAGTCTCAGCCTGCTACTTCTCCACCATCTTGACCCCTTCCCTTTATGTATTTTCATTGTTAGTGTATAAGAAAGCCACTGATTTCTGTACATTGACTTTGTATCCTACCACGTTACTGAATTGCTGTATGAGTTCTAGTAGTTTGGGGGTGGAGTCTTTTGGGTTTTCCATATAAAGAATCATGTCATCTGTGAAGAGAGAGAGTTTGACTTCTTCATTGCCAGTTTGGATACCTTTTATTTCTCTTTGTTGTCTGATTGTTGTTGCTGGGACTTTGTTGAACAAGAGTGGTGAGAGTGAACATTCTTGTCATGTTCTTGATCTCAATGGGAAAGCTGTCAGCTTTTCCCCTTTGAGAATGATATTTGCTGTGGTTTTTTCATAGATAGATTTTATGAAGCTGAGGAATATTCCCTCTATCCCTATACTTTAAGGCATTTTAATCATGAACTAATAATGGATTTTGTTAAATGCTTTTTCTGCATCAATTGAGAGTACCATGTGGCTCTTCCCTCTTCTCTTATTGATTTGTTCTATCACATTGATTGATTTGTGAATGTTGAATCACCCTTGCAACCTAGGCATGAATCCCACCTGGTCATGGTAGATAACCTTTTAATATACTGTTGGATCATATTAGATAGATCATATTGAGAATCTTAGCATCCATATTCATCAGGGATATTGGTCTGAAGTTCTCCTTTTTGGTGAGGTCATTGCCTGGTTTGGGGACCAGGGTAATTCTGGCTTTATAAAAAGAGTCTGGAAATTTTCCTTCTGCATCAATGTTTTGAAGCAGCTTCAGGAGGATAGGTATTATTTCTTCTTTGAAAGTTTGGTAGAATTCCCCAGGGAATCCATCAGGTCCTGGGCTCTTGTTTTTTTAGGGGAGAGGTTTTTGATCACTGCTTCAATCTCATTACTAGATACTGGTCTAATCATGTTGTCAGTTTCTTCCTGATTCAGTTTTGGAAGTTTATAGGTTTCCAAGAGTGCATCCATTTCTTCCAGGTTGCTTAACGTATTGGCGTATAGCTGTTGATAATTTCTGGTGACTTTTTCCATTTCTTTGGTGTTAGTCATGATCCCTCCCCGTTCGTTCATCATTTATTAATTGGGGTCCTCTCTCTTTTCTTTTGGGTTAGTTTGGCCAGTGTTTTATAGATCTTAAAATTCTTTTGAAGAACCAGCTTCCAGTTTCATTGATGTGTTCTACAATATCTCTAGTTTCTATCTCATTGATCTCTGCTCTAATCTTGATAATTTCCCTTCTTATGCACAAGGTTGACTTAATTTGTTGTTGATTCTCCAGTTCTTCAAAGTATAAAGAGAGTTGGTGTATTCTTGATTTTTCGAAATTTTTTTTAAACGATTTTATTTATTTGCCAGAGATAGAGAGAGAGTACACACAAGCAGGCAGAGAGGCAGGCAGAGGCAGCGATGAGAGAAGCAGGCTCCCCGCTGAGCAAGGAGCCCGATGTGGGACTCGATCCCAGGACCCTGGAATCATGCTAGGATAGCTATGTATTTCCCTCTTAGGACCTCCTTTGCTGTATCCAATTGGTTTGGGACCAAAGTGTCTTCATTCTCATTGGTTTCCATGAATTGTTTAAGCTCTTCTTTGATTTCCTAGTTGATCCAAACATTCTTGAGCATTATGGTCTTTAGCTTCCAAGTGTTTGAATTCCTTCCAAACTTTTTCTTGTGGTTGAGTTCCACTTGCAAAGCACTGTAGTCTAAGAATATGCAGGGAATAATCTCAATGTTTTGGTGTTGGTTGAGCCCTGATTTGTGACCCAGTATGTGATCTATTCTGGAGAAAGTTACATGCACGCTTGAGAAGAATGAGTATTCTGCTGTTTTACTGTGGAATGTTCTGTATATATCTAGGAAGTCCATGTGGTCAAGTGTATCATTCACTGCTCTTGTTTCTTTTTTGATTTTCTGCTTATATGACCAGTCTATGACCAGGCTGAAAGTGGCCTGTTAAGATCCCCTACAATTAATGCATTCATATCAATATGACTCTTTATTTTGATTAACAGTTGGCTTATGTAATTGGCTGCTACCATGTTGGGGGCATAAATATTTAAAATTGTTAGATCTTCTTGGTGGATAGACCCTTTAAGAATGATGCAGCGTCCTTCTGTATCTCTCACTACAGTCTTTAGCTTAAAATCCAATTTGTCTTTTTTTTTTAAAGATTTTATTTATTTATTTGACAGAGAGAAATTACAAGTACACTGAGAAGCAGGCAGAGAGAGAGAAGGAAGCAGGCTCCCTGCTGAGCAGAGAGCCTGATGCGGGACTCGATCCCAGGACCCTGAGATTATGACCTGAGCTGAAGGCAGTGGCTTAACCCACTGAGCCACCCAGGCGCCCCCCAATTTATCTTGTATGAGAATCACTACCCAGCTTTCTTTTGAGGCCCATTGGTATGAAAGATGGTTCTCCATCACTTCACTCTAAGTCTGGATGCATCTTTAGGTTCAAAATATGTCTCTTGTAGACATCATATGGATGAATCCTATCATTTTATTCAATCTACAACCCTGTGCCAGTTTATGGGAACATTTAAGCCATTCATGTTGAGTGATTATTGAAAGATAAGTTTTTATTGACATCATGTTGCTTGTGAAGTCCTTGTTTCTACACTAGATTGTCTCTCTTAATTTCCTTTATATGTCACTCTTGGATTCTTTCTTCTTTTATAGAACCCCCGACCTTAATGTTTCTTGTTGTGCAGTCCTGGTGGTTACATACTCTTTTAAACCTTGCCAGTCTTGGAAGCTCTTTATCTCTCCCTCCATTCTGAATGTTACCCTTGCTGGATAAAATATTATTGAGTGCATGTTCTTCTCATTTGGTGCCCTGAATATGTCTTGCCAGCCCTTTCTGGCTTGTCAGCTTTCTGTGTAGAGGTCTGATGTTATTCTTTTTTTTTTTTTATAAGATTATTTATTTATTTATTTGACAGAAAAAGATCACAAGTAGGCCAAGAGGCAGGCAGAGAGAGAGGAAGAAGCAGGCTCCTTGCCAAGCAGAGAGCCCAATGAGAGACTCAATCCCAGGACCCTGAGATCATGACCTGAGCTGAAGGCAGAGGCTTAACTCACTGAGCCACCAGGCGCCCCTAAGTCTGATGTTATTTTGATGGCCCTCCATTTGTACATATGGATTCTCTTCTCCCTAGCTGCTCTTAAGACATCTCTGGATATATGACTTGTGAATTTCACAATTAAGTGTCTGGAGGTCTTTCTATCCTCGTTGAGAAAGAGAAAAAAAAGAAAAAAAAAACAGCCAAAATGAGCCCGACAGGTAAGGTTTATAAAGTACATAGACAAAAACGAACCAATAAAAAGACTGACAAAAGTATGGGCGCTTGGGTGCCTCAGTGGGTTCAGTCTTGGCCTTCAGCTCAGGTCATAGTCTCAGGGTCCTGGGATAGAGGCCTGCATAGAGCTCTCTGCTCAGTGGGGACCTGCTTCTCCCACTTTTTCCTGCCTCTCTGCTTACTTGTGATCTCTCTCTATGTCAAATAAATAAATAAAATATTTTTTTAAAGAAAGACTGACAAAAGCAAAAGAAGAGAAAAAGGGAAAATAAAAGAAAAGAAAAGCCCAGCCAAAGAATAAGATTTATATAGTACAAAAACAAAGACAAATACACAGAAACACTAACAGAAGAATAAGATGGGAAGGTAGTTAGAAACGCTCCATGTGGGTGAGGAAGTTTATTTCAGTTCTTCCTTTTTATATCTTGTTATCTCTGTCAAAGGACTCAACTTTCCAGAGAAATTAATACTGGTTTATATATAGGAGCAGTATTGAATAGGGAAAAAGGATTACCTTGAAGCTTATATCTGTATATATTAAAAAGAAAAAGAAACACAAGTATATGTATGAAAAAAAGTTCAAGTTAAAAAGTTATTATGTCATATGTTGTATTAAACATCTATTTGTAATGGGAAGTAGGATAAAAAAAGAAAAGAAGAATTATTGTGAGAACAATTTTTAAAAAAGTTGTATCTATGAAATATATAGGTTTGGGGGCAATACCGGGAGATTAATATATTGTTTTCCCCTGATGTTGGGGTTTTACAGTTTTATGGGGCTCTTGTGGTTATTGTACTCTTATTCTTTTGGTTTGCCTCTGGGGAAGGGGCCTGCCACATTGTTTTTCAGTTAATCTTGCTTGGACTGCATTGCCCTGGCCCCTATTAAGGGGTTTGGCTCTGTAGAAACCGGTTTTTCAGGCTTTTGTTCTCTGGAGGTTTTTGTTCTTTGGTAGTTTTTGCAGCTTTTTGGAGGGTTAACGCAAAGTTAACTGTCTGCACCTGGAGCCCTGCCTCAGAGAGAAACCTCAGTCTGCTCCTCTCTGTATGGTCCAGAACACACAAACTCCCCCTCTACAAACTCCACTGAACACTGCAACCTCCCTCAGATGGTGTGCATTCCCAGTCACAGTCTCAATGGTCACCCATGGACTCCACTTTTCTCTGTAACCCTGTGCCACTAAAACCCTGAGTGACATTCATTGGGGCAAGACAATCCTGGTGGCTGCCATTGCCGGGACTGCTTTCTGGAGACCACACCTATACCAGGTGCATTCGTTCAGTCCGCACAGGTTGTGGAAGGCTGCAAGTATAGGCACCTTGGGCAAGAGCCTGCACTGGGCACTCTCAGGTGCAGACAGGGGTGTGTGGCCCCAGTGGTGGTGCAAACAACAGAAAGCCATGATCTCAGGGACCATTGCCAGGAGCCCCCACCAGGCTCTCTCATGCATGGATGGGTGCTGAGTGTGACCACCATGGGACCGTGGGCTTAAGTCCGTGCTTGTGGCCACCCAATTCCACAACTTCCCCTTAAGATCCTATATTCTTTTTGAGAACTTTTTAAAATCTTTTTTTTAAAAGATTTTATTTATTTATTTGACAGACAGAGATCACAAGTAGGCAGAGAAGCAGGCAGAGAGGGAGGAGGAAGCAGGCTCCCCATGGATCAGAGAGCCCAATGCGGGGCTTGATCCCAGAACCCTGGGATCATGATCTGAGCAGAAGGCAGAGGCTTTAACCCACTGAGCCACCCAGGTGCTCCCCTTTTTGAGAACTTTTAACCAGACTCCAAGTTAATGCTGGTCCCCAAGCCCAGGACACTTTCATATTGGGGTACTATTTTCCAATGGGTTGCTTCTGGTGGCTCCCTCTGCCTTCTCTTTGTCCTCTGATATGGGTCTGAGTGCTCCTGAAAGACCCCCACCCCATTGTTAACTAATTAACTGCTCTTTTGTTGTGTAAGAGTACCCCTCCTCCCCTTGCAAGGAAAAGACCCTTCCCCCAGGGTTGAATTCAATGTAACTGCTCTTTTGCCTTTCTGTAACTGCTTGGCTTTTAGGGCATGACACTTGTCTCCTGTTTGAACAAGATACCTTCTCCTAATAGCCAAGGCATGGTCACGCAGGCAAGGGGGCTGCATGGTCACGTAGATCACGTAGACAGGGGGCTGCATAGTCACGTAGACAGGATGTCTTTCTGCTGAGTAATAAGGTCAAACTTCCCCTCTTTGTTTCCCCTTCCCGCCTTTCTCTTCACACGAGGGGGTCTTCCAAAGCCAATCCGCTAACACCAACTATGCCTTTTTGCAAATGTTCAAATTGTCAGCCAATCGGCCCCGTCCCATCTGGGACTTGTTTGTACCTGTCTATAAAAATCCTGCACCACCCCAGCCTGGGGTGCTCAGCTAGCAGGAGCTGCTGACCACCCGCAGGCGCCCGCGCTACAATAAAGAGCCTCTTGCTGTTTGCATCCTGTGGCAGTGTTGA